>NC_083381.1:25458125-25767500 GCF_031755915.1 Ziziphus jujuba | reverse complement strand
TGTATAAGCCAGCTATAAAAAGAAGCTATGCTTTCTACATTCGTGTTGTACTGTTATTTCTTCTTTATATAATTTTATCAGTAAACAAACGGTAATGAGTGAATAGATTTTCCTTTTTGTTTTCTACTTCTTTTCCTAATTTGGTATTAGAGCTTAGAAAACATCAACAATGGAAAATTAGTTTTCCTATCCTCTGTAGTCAAGAACTTCTAATACAACAGAGACAGATATTGTGTGCACACATCTGATCACAGCTTTGCCATTTCCCAGCACAATTCTCAAGCTCGATGCAGGTGATTTTCTGATCTGGAAGCTTCAAGTTTTGCCGATTCTTAGATGCCATAAGTTGGATAAATTTATCCTCAAAGACGAGCCACCATTATGCAAGAAATTGGTGCCTTAGAGTGTGAAATTGATGCCTTTGGGTTTTACAAGATCAGTTGCTTCAAGGTTGGATTGTTGCAGTAATTTCACCCTCCATTGCTGGTTTGGTGATAGACTTAAAGACTTCTTGTCGAATTTGGAAGACACTTGAATTAAATTTTGCTTCCAAATCGAAGATGAGTTTGCTGCAGATGCGAATTCAATCCAATATAGCCACATACTTCTTGAAGATGAAATCTATGGCTGATCAAATGGCATCTGGAGGGGGTTCTGTTTCAGAAGAAGATCTTGTTTCCTACATCTTGGGAGGTCTTGGTCTAGAATATGAAATGCTAATAGTAAGCCTTCAAATTAAACTCGCTTAACGCCCCTAAGTCTTGAGGATGTAAAACAACATCTTCTTTACTATGAAAATCGACTTGAAACACAAAATTGTGCTAGTATGATAGATTTTGTTCCATATATTGCAAATTCTTCTGTGAATCTGGTTGGGTCAGAACAGTTACATGGAAAAATTGGTTTACAGTCAATCTTGAAGCCTAACTCTACCTCTCCATTCACTACCATAAGAGAACACTTCTTGAAATTCTTTGAATGATAATACCAATTTCTTGAGAAATGGTTCTGATTCATCTTTGCTTGCAACAAATGTCTCTAATTCTCCACATGATTTTAATGTTCCCAAGTTTAAAAGCAAGAACAAATTTAGGAATGGTACACTTCAGTGTCAAATCTGTAAGCATATGGGACATATTACTGATATTTGCTATTTTAGACATAGCAAATCTCCTCAACCTGTCACCAGCTCAACCATACAACCATTTTCTATGGGCAATTTTCTTTAATTTTCAAGACATGGTGCACCTTTTCAGTATGAAACATCATTCAATAATCAAGCTGGGATGCTGTTGATAAATTCACCATATATGCTACGAAGTTAAGTTTCTTCACCCGGTCATACCTTTATTCCTAATATGTCACAATGGAATGCTTATCCTGGACAAGTTACACAGGCTGCTTCACCTTCACAGATTGGTTTACCAAGAGATGAAAAACCTCATGAGAATAATTCAGCTTTCTTTACTACCCCTTTTTTGGTTGGAAACCCAAATTGGTATCTTGACATTAGGGCAACAAACCATGTAGCAGCAACAGGCACTGGGTTAATTCACCACTCTGGCTACAATGGTAAGAACAAGTTGTTAATAGGAAATGGTCAAGGAATTGATATTGTTGGCATTGGTAATACTATAATCACTTGTGAATCTGGTTATTCATTGCTTCTGAAAGACATATTGATTGTTCCTACAATTGCTAAGAATTTACTTAGTATTTCAAGGTTGATTCATGATAACAATATTATAGTGGAATTCTGTGCTAACTATTGCTTGCTTAAGGACAAGCAGCTGGGAGTGATTATCCTTAAAGGAGTGTTTGATGCTACACTATACAAATTGGACTTGTCAGTTGAGCTTAAAGCAGGAGCTGATAACAGGATCTTTTATCCCTTATTCCAAAATAAAGCTACGGTAGTTTCTCCACAGAAATCTTCTTGTAATCAACAACTTGCTGAGGTTAATCTTCAAGTTCCTTCTCAACTGAAACCGTGTCATAATCAAACAGATTCTTGGAATCATTTTACTTTTAACAATGTTGCTGATACAGATGCATCTAGTTCAAGAGATAATTTGGTTGATGAAACTTGTAATGCTTTGGTTGTTCACAGTAATAAGCATGTAGATGACAATCTTAATGTTTTACATCAAAGATTATGACATCCTTCAGTTGTAGTTTTACAAAAAGTTGACTTGTTGTAATAAGTTTTCTTTTAATAAAGAGATTCTTTATTTCTGTGAAGCATGTCGTTTTGGTAAACAGCATTGGGAAATTTTTCGTTCATGTTCTACTGTTAGTCATGGAATTCTTGACTTGGTTTATACTGATTTATGGGGTCCAGCACCTACCTTGTCTAGAGATGGTTATAAATACTATACTCGTTTTGTTGATGATCATACCAGATATACTTGGATCTATCCTTTAAAAATGAAATTTGATGCATTAAAATGCTTCGTTCATTTTCATCAAATGGTTGAGAGACAATTTGGTGTCATGCTAAAGTGTTTACAGTCACATTGGGATGGTGAATTCCGTAGTTTTGTACCTTATCTTCAACAATGTGGAATTATTTTTGGGTATCCTTGTCCACACACTCATGCTAACAATGGCAAAGCTGAAAGAAAGCATCGCCACAGTACTGAAGTGGGTTTAAGTCTATTAGCTCAAGCTCATATGACCCTAAAATACTAGTGGGAAGCTTTTAGTTATGCAGTTTATTTAATAAACAGAACTCCTACAGCAGTATTAGACTATAAAAGTCCTTTTCAAAAAGTGTATAATCAAGTACCTGACTATGGTTTTCTTAAAGTCTTTGGTTGTGCTTTTTATCCATTTCTGAGGCCATATCACACACAGAAACTTCAGTTTAGAACTTTAAAGTGTGTATTTGTTGACTACTCTACAGAACACAAGGGATATAAGTGCCTGCATCCTTTTGGAAGACTTTATGTGGTCAAAAGTGTTGAGTTTAATGAGTTTGATTTTCTTTTTGCTGCAGGATTTATGTCCAATACTTCTTCTGCTGAGTTTACTTCCTTTTCGCCACTAGACCAGTATTCAAATACATCTTTGGTCAAAATCAATGCTACACCTTTGTCCTCAATAGGTTCATAGTCACAAAAGATTTTACATGAAGTTGGTTTTACTACTCCTATAGCAGATTAGTTAGACTCTTTTTTACAACATCAAGAGTCAGATTCTTTAACTACTTCTAAATTTGAACCAAATGTTGACTTACCTGTTCAGCAGAATAAACATCCTATACAGACCCATTCCAAAAGTGGTATTGTCAAGCCCAAAGTGTATGTTTCAAGTAAGAAAGATTCAGATGTAATAATTAGTCATACAGCTTCAACTTCCTCCATACTAGAGCCTTCTACAATCAAGGAAGCACTACAAAGTTCAGAATGGAAAAGTGCTATGGATGCTGAATACAATGCTCTTTTATATAATAATACATGGACTCTAGTTCCTTATTCTTCAAACATGAATGTCATTGGGAACAAATGGGTGTTTATAGTTAAGTATAATATAGATGGTTCAATTCAATGGTATAAAGCAAGACTTGTGGCCAAGGGATTTCATTAAAAATCAGGTTTTGATTATTTTGAAACTTTTAGTCCAGTAGTCAAGCCTACTACTCTTCGAGTGATTCTTACTCTTGCTTTGTCCTATAATTGGACCATCCACCAGTTGGATTTCAATAATGCATTTTTAAATGGTGATCTCCAAGAAAATGTGTATATGACACAACCTAAAGGATATGTGAATACTCAATTTCTTGGTTATGTCTGTAAGTTGAATAAGGCCCTATATGTTCTTAAGCAAACACCTCGGGCTTGGTTTGATAAGCTTAGGACAGATTTATTTCAACATGGATTTGTTAACTCAGTGGCGAAAAGTTCACTGTTTATTCTCAAAACCTCAACAATTCATGTATTCATCCTAGTCCATGTGGACGACCTCGTTATTATAGGTTCAAGTTTAGAATTCATCACCACTCTTATTTCTCAACTTCATAAAGAGTTTTCACTCAAAGATATTGGAAATCTATCTTACTTTCTTGGTTTAGAAATTAAAAGGACAGAAAGTGGTTTGCTCTTATCATAGACAAAGTATATTCAAGACTTGCTTGTGAAAACGAAGATGAATGTAGCAAAAGTGTACTCTATACCTATGCTCTCCTCTAAACAACTGTCTTTATATGATGGAGATATTCTTCTCAAACCTGAGCTGTATCGAAGTACAGTTGGTGCTTTACAGTATCTCATAATTACTCATCCTAAGATTGCCTTGTCTGTCAACAGATTATGTCAGTATGTGCACTCACCTCATACAGCACATTGGGAAGCTTGCAAAAGACTTTTACGATATCTTAAGGGTACTCTACATCATGGTTTGTTCCTAAAGAATGCTCCTACTGATCATTTGGTTTTTCATGGCTTTTCAGATAGTGATTAGGCAAATAATCTAGATGATCAATGGTCTTGTAGTGGGTATTGTATATTTCTTGGTCCAAACCTGGTTAGTTGGAGTTCCAAGAAACAATTAGTAGTTGCCCATTCTAGCACAGAAGCTGAGTTTCATGCCTTTGCACTTATTGCCTGTGAACTTAGCTAGTTATCCCATCTAGCTTCTGAGTTGAAACATACATTATCTCCTCCTATTGTCTGGTTAGATAATATTAGTGCAGTAGCACTTGCTTCAAATCCAGTTTTCATGCTAGAACAAAACACATAGAGCTTGATATTTACTTTATTCATGACAATGTCCTAAATAAAGAAGTAGAAATCCGTTATGTTCCTACAGCTAAGCAGATTGCTGATATCTTCACAAAAGCTTTAGGAACTACACATTTTCTTTTCTTAAGAAACAAGCTTCATGTCGTTCCTGGTACTTAGTTTCTTTCCCTATCTGTCACTTGCTTGAAGGGAGGGTCATGGAGTGTATTCTGGTTATCAAAGTTGTTCAAGATATCACAGTCAGAGAGTGCTCTTCTTGAGGGAGGGTGTTGGACTGTTTTATGCAGAACCAAGTCCATGTCGAACTCCATAACAGCAACAACTCTCCATTTCAGCATTCGTAATAGACACAGATCTACATCAGCTTTTAATACAACAACAACTATTTATGTTTTGTCTTTAATGCTTGTTTTAGTTAGTTTTGTTTGTTATATTGTTTGACAGCTGTCTTTGTTTCATTAGGGTTTAGTATACCGCAGTGTATAAGCCAGCTATAAAAAGAAGCTAGGCTCTCTACTTTCGTGTGGTTCTGTTCTTTCTTCTTTATATAATTTTCTATGTAAACAAACAATAATGAGTGAATAAATTTTCCTTTTTCGTTTTCTACTTCTTTTCTTAATTAATTCAATAATTAAATTATTGATCGTAATTCCTTTCTTCAAAGCTGTCAGGACCCGTCCAGAATTCCTTACCGGAACCCTAGATAAGCCCTGATCCCAGGGAAATACCGATGAACCTTCCAATGGAAAATCCGGCAGCACCTCCCCTAAGGGTAGGACTAACCAAAAATTTCCTGCACTGAAAACACACTTCTATATTTACCTCCTTATTCCTCCCACAATACTACAAGTTGATTCCACAAATTTACAGCACTTCAAATGAACAATAGTAATCCAGTGCATAATTAATACGCAAGTGTCCAATACAGTATACAGAGCATTATACAAATAAATATGAAATTAATACAATGACCGACAAAGAAGTAATACAGGATGGAGAGGAAAAAGGAAAGGAGATGCTCATTGGACTTTCGGCAATGAACTGAGACGTCGGGCTCGCCCCGGATGATCGACATCACCTAACCTGGACCTAGGGGAACGAAATTTAAAAACGTGAGATGCTAATCATCTCAGTGAGTGACCCTATCTACTGTACAATTATAATACCACGATAATTAAGTAGATAAATAATAATTAATTAGAAATAATAATTTCTCTCAAAACCCTTACGATTCTCTCGGTTGGAAAAGTTCCCCTTTTTAAAACCTTTTCACAAAACCCCGTTATTCATAATCCCGAAAACCAAGACATCAATTTATTTAACTAAATATCAAATAAAATAATAATAATCAAGCATTCCAATTTATAATTTAAAGGAAATTAATTTATTGAATAATTATGTAAAGGGAAAAAAATTAAACCAATTTTAAAATCTCCATTCAAATAAATACCAAAAACAGTATTAATTATATTCTTAATTCCAATACAATTTCAAAATATTTATTTTAAAATCCCAGTTCTGAAAATCATTTGATGCACCCACTATATACCAGTGGCGTCAACAGTACCCAGCGTCCCAAGGTACCGCCAGACAGGAGGTTATAGAGAGAAACCGGCATACGGTCGCGTGGCGTCCCACCGCGCCGCTGCAAACAGGTGTCCCGACCATGGAGGGGCGGCCTACCTTCATCCGATGGCAAACACAGGACAACCCCATAAAATCACTTGGCGCTACTCACACCCACCTGCGCGCTAATCACATCCGTGTGCACACTAACCATATCACATATAAACAGAATACCAGTACGTGTATGGTGCATCTAAAAATCATAAAATCCACATATTTATTTTATATCTCAAAATCTCAAATTTTCCATAACATACCGGGGTTTTTTCCATCCAATTAAATCCGTAAATTTTCCACAATTCCTTTATAATCATCGTCATAAATTCATCGCATAAATTCCATAATTTTCAAATCCACCAGCTCTTAAATCCACCAATTTAAATATTCAATTTTCCCAATAGCATAAATATTTTTGAAATATAATAAATTAAATCACATAATATTCTAGGGGCATACTTATAAAAATTGAAGTTACCAACATAAACAAATATTTTCCTTGAAATATTTGAAAATCAAATCATGCCCAAAATAATGTTAAAACCACAAGAATTTCATATATAATTAAATTCCACAATTCTCAATACCATAAAATAATTTTCACATGCCATAAATTTATATAATGCAAATTTTCTTTAATCAAAATAAATCCACCAATAATTTTCACAATAAATCAATTAAATATTTGACACATGGAATATAAATTTCAAATATTCAAATCACACATAATATTCACAAAATTAATTCCCGAAATTAATTTGAAGGTGGGTCACTTACCTGGAGCAAGCAATTAAACCAAGATCCACCATAGGATTGATTCCACAATTCACACGTGCTCCTAAATTAACAATTTTACACAGTCAAATAAAATAATATTTTATTCGGGTAAATAATACCCGGTACCCGGGGGGTAAACACAAACGTTAACCAAAATTGTCGAATAATATACCGAATCGAAGCTTGTGGAACGAGGATCACATTACCGGTCTCCATTGACCCCAATTCCACCGGTGGTGGCCGAAATTTGACCGGAAAGCTTTGGCCGATTTTGATCTTCTCGTATTTCGCAAACCGCTTCGAATTTTGGAAATTGGAGGCCATATTTGAACTCAGAGGACCCAAAATAGGGGGATAGGGGTGGCAATTTGGACTGGGCTGGCCGAAAAACACAAGAAAAGAGGAGAGAGAAAATTTTCCGGCCGGCGGCTTCTCCGGCCCGATCTGGGCGCGTCCGATGGCCCGTGACCGTGAAATTTTATGGCCGAGCTCGCCTCCTCCCTCCGCTCATCACTGGCTGGTGCGTGTAGCAAGGTGGTGGCCGGAAACAAAGAAACGGCGACGGCCCGAGAGGAAGAAGGAAAGGAAAGGAAGAAGAAGGAGGAAGAAGAAGAAGAACGGGCCGGTGGCCCTTTTTTCCCACGTGGGGGAAAAGAGAAAAAAAAAAGAAAAAAGAAAAGAAAAGAAAAAGAAAGAGAAAGAAAATAAAATTAAATAATTAAATAATATTAAAAATAATATTATTATATAAAATAACAATAAAATAATATGATATTAAACATGGTTGACATGTGGCATTTCAACATGGTGACACATGGTCACATTTATTAAGTCACACGTGGCACATTGTTACACGTTTAAAAAATAATATTAAAATAATACAGTATTTGAAAAACTCTACAGGTCCATAACTTTCAAACCACATGTCCAAATCAAACGTGCCGCTAGTCTACGGACTCGTATCGACTAGTACTTCACAACCATGCATGAGTCAAAGCTCAACTTTGCATGAATAAAAAGTCAACTCCGGCATCCCTTGGACAGTTTGGACCTCAACTTGTTTTGCTCATAACTTTCAAACCGTAGCTCCGTTTTCGACGTGCTACTAGTCTATGAACTCGTGCCAACGTGTACTTCGCAACGGTACCTCATTCAACTTAGAATTCCAACCGGAACAAAAAGTCAAATTTTGATCCTTTTGGGTCAACGGTCAAAGTCAAAGTCAACGGTCAATGGTCAACCTCCGTCAAAGTTAGAAAATTTCCGTTGTACTTTGGGACGGGGTGTTACAAAAGCCCTCTTGGTTATTGTTGTTATATTCCCTTCTTCCACTAAAGGATAATAATCATCTTCATTTACCTTGTGATGGTGGCCAACTCCTTCTCGTGTGACAACAATATCTTTAAATAGAACATCTAGTTGGTCAACGTTTTTAAAGCCTTTAATCCAAACTTAGTAGCTTCAGATCTCTTCAACAATAAATATTTCTAACAAAATTAATGATGGAAAAAATAAATTTAATCACATTATTTATAAATAATTACAAGCTTAATTAATTATTAAATCTTCAACATCCATTCCCACCATTCATCTAGAGTATCAAAGGTTTGTTTATAGCATCCCAACCTAAACTAGTCTTCTTTCCTATTAAAATTGTCCACAATCACTGCCATTCCTTTTTTTAATTTGTATCCATTTTGTTTTTAATTTCCTTCTAGTTAATTTGTAGTTTCTTTTAGTTACCTCATTAAATCTTTGTATAATAATTTTTCATCCCCCACCGAAGGCTCCAACTTGTCGATTTCTATTAATTATCTCTGCAACACATATTCTTGACAAATGTATCAACAACCTTATCGTCCCAAGTTGTCTTGTATTGTTGTTCATTTTCTACCCCATTTGCAAATTGAGAACGATTACCTATTCCTAGACATCTTCTACTGAAAAAAAATAATAATATTAATTATTTAACTCACCACTCTAAATGTTCAAATAACTTGTCAACCTTATTACCAAGAATAGATAAATAAATAAGGTATCAACCAATTGTTCCCTATGCTATCTACACATGTTTTCTAATTTTCATGTGGGAATCTTGCTGATCATCTATATGCTTTTGCATGACTTATAATATGTACATACACATATATTTTTAAATATATATATATATAGTAATTTGACCCGTTTGATAATAATTTTATTTTTTATTTTTATTTTTTTAAAATTTTATATAATTTGCTTATTCAATAGTTTATTAGTATTAATTTATAATAATTAGAGTTTGTTAGAGAATTAATTATAAGTATTTAAAAACTAAATCATTGAATTGATCAAATTACATATAATTTAAAAAATAAAAAATAAATTTATTATCATAGGGGTCTTATAGTTATTATATAATCTGTGCCAAGGCTTTGCTAGGAATCTTCAAAGTAGGTCACCCATAGACCTATCATCAAAGGTTGTTTCAGCCTATTGGCACATGTGCATGGAAGAAAATATGCAAAATGAAAAATATAAAAATGTAGAAGAAACTAGGAGCCATAGATGGGGGGAAAGCTGTCGATGCCTTGCTGGGATTTTTCGTACACCTTACAGCAGCTGCCATCGTTTCTCCACCGGCCATGGTGGTTGTGAAAAAGGTGAAATAGTAAAAAGTTGAAAATAATAAATATTTAATTTTTAAAGGTATTTTGGTATATTTATATAAATAAGACGGTGTAAAGTAAATTTAGTAGTGCAACTAGAATGCCTCGTTTCATACAGAGTTAATTAATTATAATTTCACAGTAGTATCCTATCTAACTTTCATAATTCCGCTTCTTCTTTTTTCCCGTACGTACCGTAGCTTTCAAAATTCCACCTACTTAATTTATTTCAAACCTAACAAAGATGACGGAATTAAGAGCCTAAAGTGATTGAAAAAAAAAATTATGATTTAAAAGTAAAATAGAATTTAATTGGAATTGATAAAACAGAAGAATAAATTATGCAAAAGATAAAGTAGTAATCTTTGATGGTTTTTTGAACATTCATTTTCTTCAAAAGAAAAAAATAAATAATAATCTTCGTAGTTAATGTAATAAGAATTCATGGAAATATGCCAAAACTTGTGGCAATTCTGTAGATAAAATCTCAATGCAATAGGGGAAATATTCTGCAGATACAAATTGTTGTTTTTCTTTTTTTGTTTTTTACTAAATTTATAGTTATTTCAAATGCTTAATAAATGTTTTAAGTACCATTAATACTAACAAACATTTGAAGTAAATAAATTACACATAATTAGATAGAAAAATCTAAAACCAAAAAACCAACACATTACCAAAGGACATCTAAATCAAATATGGCTTAGAAACCTTAGAACCGGTTTGGCTGGAACACAAACTTGACAAGCCAACCAATGGGCAAAGATATGAATGCAATTCCAGTACATGCACCCCATTGTGCCCCATGTTCAACCTTTTAAGCTTCGTAGGCCACTTCAGAATTTCTAACATCGTTACTTGAAAGACCACTATCAATGCAATTATGTATATAAACAATTTGTCTTTGTGTAACCCCTCAAAACACATTCTTCTTCTCTGACTTTCTTGTGTTTAATTCATTGAAACTTGGCACAGCACGAAAGTATTGAAGATGAAGGTTTAATTTAACCTTATAAAATTCATCCGCAGCAACTGGACTTTGGCAGGGAAACAAATTAGAAACCCAAAATATAGTTTTGGTTTCTTGCTTTTCTTGATCTGATTTTTAATTCCAACAAATGAAGACTTCACCAATTAAATTCCGAACCTATCTTCAAATTTCTATATTAGCCATAAAATAAAAAAATCAATTGCAGATATAAGTTGAAACAAGCATAAAAAAAATAGTAATAAAAACATAAATATATAATGACATTTAACACTTCTCTGTTTTACTATTGAATACCAAGCTCGTTATCCTTGAATAACCATAATTGCAACTTCTTATTCTTCTTCTTCGCTCTATTATTATTACTATTTTTATTTCCTTCTCTTTTCTTTTGTTCCTCAAATGTGGCTGTGAAATGTATCAGATTCCAGAGAATCAAAGAAACGCTCAAACAAGAGTTTAATAGTTCTCACTGCCCAAGACCAAGTCGTTATTGCCTTAGAATCAACCACAATTGCAAGTGATAATTGTTTTCTGCTTCGGCTCACTTGTTCTTTTTTTGGACGATGCCGAAAGTAAAGTTGATAGCAAGAACTTTGAAGATCCTTATATGTATATATGTTGAACAAAAGTAAACCATTTCTATTATATTAATGACATACAAAACAAATACATGGACGCAATATAAAATATCCATACATAAAGTGGAACCCACACACATGAAAACCTGAGGACTCTTTTCACACTTAAACACCTACCATTATTTATTGACTCTCCCACATTTTACTGACACATGAGAGCTCTTTCTCTCTAGGAGCCTATTCTACTCAATTGAGTGGCTCACCAAGCATGGAAGCCGAAACTTCCTTTTATACTTGCTATTTTCGGTTGCTTTAGCCGATTCTTACATCTTGTAGACTTCTCCACTATGCCTTGCTCTCATTCTCAATTTTAGATTTTTTTTTTTCCAAAAATTCCAATGCTTTACTTGCCAACCAAGTATATAAAAAATACTAGTTAATTCTAGAGCCTTCTAAGTCAATATTGATCCTTTAATATATATATATATATATGATTAATGCAATATACGGTATTTTTTTAAAAGTTTTATAACTATTATTTTATTTTTAAAAAAGAGTTTTTATCCTAATAGGTTTGGTTATAAGTATATTTCAATTTTAGTAGGAAATTGAAAAAAAAGAAAAAAGATATTTATTCTATTTCTGGTTTTATAAAAAGGAAGGGAAAAAAATGTTTATTTTACTTTTCCTTTGTTTGCGACACTAGGGTATCGGGTAAGTCTTCCTCCTCTGTTTCTTCTTTTTCTTCTAGTCCTCAATACTATTAGGGTTAATATTAAGGGCTCCCAATCTTAATTTAGGGTTTTGGTATCCATTTAAGATTGTTAGAAATCCAATATCTTGGGAGATTTTCGAATTCTGAACAAGTTTTGGGACATAGAAAGGAAGATCTTGAATATTTGAAGTTGATTCTTTGAGATGTTTTTGAGTTCTAGAAGTAATGAATAAGGTTGAATCGAAAAAATATTTTGTTGAAACCCTAATCTGGAATTTATACGGGGATCTATACAGGGTGACTATTCGAATTTATTTAAAATAGTTAAAAGTTTCTTTTGGCACTAAACTTTTTATGGGTGAAAGTAGATATGTTTATGAAGCAGCAGAAGTTTATTTGAGTTGATTTGGATTTTTTTTCCAATTTATTGTGAAATTTTGAATTAATACTTTCTGTCTGGTTTTTTTGTGCGACTACAATATGGTTCATATGTAAAATTTTCAAAACTGATCCAAAATAAATTGTTTTTATCTGAAAATTCATATACTTTATCCTCTATATGTCTAATATTACTATAAAAAAAATTGGCTTCAAATTTATTATATTTAAGCCGTAGTGATTTTCTAAGTTATCTATACTTAGCTATCTGAATTTATTTCCTGGTCTGTTAAGTAAAAAATAAAATTCAATTTGAAATATTTTTCTATCTTTATTTGACCTAATAATTTTTATATAGCATTCTTACTATATATAGTGAAACTCTATAAAAATTTTGCTTTTTTTGGACTTGTATTTTATTTTTAATGAATTTTTATGTAAACTGGACTTCCTGTGAAATACGAATTTTCAATTTCTTTTAAAATTTTATAGGAGTATATGTAAGTGTCTAGTTTTAATCTACAAAATTTCAAATAAATAAAAAATTTCATGAAAGAGAAACAAATTTAACATTAAATGAAGGTTTCTGAAAATATAATAGTTTCAGTATTTCTTTGTTAACTTTTCAATGAGTTTTGAATAGTTTTTAATTATAATTGTATGAAATTGTTTTAATCACAGTTACATATGCATGTGTACAGTACCTTCATAATTTTTCAAACTTAAATGATGTCGTTTGAATAAGGAATTAATTTCTTGTTTAGAGAATGCTTATGGATTAATACGTTTTTATTCGGCTTTTGGTGATTTGATCTTGTTCTAGGCTTATGATTTTGAGATTGAGGGTTAAGCTATGATGATCTTATGGTATCAACTCTTATTCATTTAGTTTGAATTTAAGAGCTTGATTTTAAGATTTTATATGTAAGATAATTGTGGTATATGATAGTTCTTATTTATACTTATGAGAGATTGTTGGTATTATCCATAGGTTGTTTATCTTTTGTAAACTTTGCTGATTAAGGTAAGTTTAGATACTTATGTTATTGATTTATTTATGTTTTTCTATAAATTTTTGCTTTATGAAATATATATGTATTGACAAATAAACTGTTGGATTATTGATATATGTATTTTTGCTCTGGTTGTTGGTACTTAGTAGGCATTTATGTAATATATTATATATGATATGTTTTTGGGTATTAAGATGAATCATGTAAGAGTATTTCTCTAGTGATTTATGGTTTTTTATCTTCGGGTTTAGACGTATTGTTTCATGTGGGAGGACCTACTAATGATCACAGTATAGATATGACTTATATCTTCGAGTATAAGTGTTTGTTTTTAAAATTTATGTTTACCCACTTGTTACATGCCTTACACTTGAGTTGATAAATATTACCGACGGGTAATATTGTGTTATGCCAAGTCTTACTAAGTAGTTAACAATTAGAGTTTATATGAAAATTATGGCTACAGTGTTAAAGATTATTTTTGAATAATTATTTGATTATTTTAAGTATTTGTTTTTTAATATAAAAAATTCAATAGCTTGCTGAATTTTATACTCATTATTTATTATTATGGTTTCAGATACACCAGAGTTTTAAGATAGCTAGATTTGGCTTAACATATTAGTGTTTTAGTGGTTTTTTTTTATTATTACATATATTAGTTAGTTAGATGACATTTTGGATGTTGAATTTTTTTTTTGGGGGGGTTTTGAAGATATTTTTGGTATTATTTTATTAATTATGTCAGGACCCGTCCAGAATTCCTTCCCGGAACCCTAGACAAGCCCTGATCCCAAGGAAATACCACCGAACCTTCCAACGGAAAATCCGGCAGCACCTCCCCTAAGGGTAGGACTTACCAAAAATTACCTGCACTGAAAACACACTTCTATATTCACCCCATTATTCCTCCCACAAAACTACAAGTTGTTTCCAAAATTTACAGCACTTCACAACAATAACAGCAGCCCAGTGCATAAATAAAACATAAGTGTCCAAATAGTATACAGAGCTTTATGAAGTGCTAATCAACAGAAATACAACAAAGATGAAAGAAATAATACAACTGAAATGAATGAGTACAAAGGTACTTCTCGAAACACGATAGCAGCGGAGAATTGGTTCGCTCCGGAAGAATGTCTACCACCCCTTGCACCTAAGGGAACGGAATTTAAAAACGTGAGATGCTAATCATCTCAATGAGTGACCCTAACTACTGAACACTTTTAATGATAATAATAATAATAATAATATAACAAATAAGGGAATTGAATTAATACCAACAATTAATAAATAAATAATAACAGTTGGAAATATAAATTTTCCTCAAAACTCTCACCAATCACTCCGTTGGAAATGTTCCCTTTTTAAAATGATTTTACAAAACCCAATATTCGTACTTCCCGAAAACCAAGGGATCAAACATTTGATAAACAATAAATAAATAAATACTCCAATATATAATTAAAATGTAATAAATTATAATAAATAATTTTTGAACACCTTTGGGGTTTGAAACTTTATCTGAAAATTACACTTGACGCACCACACCATATACCAGTGATGCCCTCCGATACCCAGCGTCCCGAGCATCGACTGGCGGGGAGATTAAAGAGAGAAACTTGCAAACGACACTTCGGCGTCCCAACAGTACCGCTGCTGAAACCGTCATCCCGGCCAAGGGAGGGGCGGCTGTGGCCAATATTAAACTTGCCTGCCCACGGTCCAATGGCAACCACGGGAAACATAATACTTGCGCACTAAATCACATAATACTTGCTCGCTAAACCACGTGTACATACACCAGAACACCAATACTGTATGAGTGCGTCTAAAATAATTATTAAACCAACCGTACCATTTTCCAAAATTACCGTGGGAAATATATTAAATTTTCACACTTACCATCCCACATATTTTTATTTAACAAACCGGTACGAAAACATCGATAGCAAATAAACCATAATGTTTCTCGTAATACGATGTTCAACAAATAAAATATCGTGGGCATAATTATAAAATTAAACCACCAATTTAAACAAATAATTTTCTTAAAATATTCAAACCAATTATGCCCAAGAATAATATAAAATCCAGACACAATTAATTACTGAAAATACTTACTCATGTGTAATAAATACCATTTAATCACAATAAAATAATAATCGGGAATTTCTTAATGACCCCAAATTTCCGTTTAGCACCAATGGATAAATATATATATAAAATAATATTTTTACTGATTATATTTAAAATATGCCACATGAGCACAAATTACAGATATCGATTCAACACCACATAAATATAATTAATTGCCCAAAATAGTTTTCAAGGTGGGTCACTCACCTGGAGCACGCAATTAAACCATGATCCACCATGGGATCAATTCCACGACTCACCGGTGCTCCTAGAACACAATTCACACACAGTCAAATAAATTAATATTTTATTCGGATCAATAATACCCGGTACCTGGGGGGTCAAACACAAACGTTATCCAAAATAGTCGAATAATATACCGAATTGAAGCTTGAACGACGAGGATTAAAAATCCGGTCTCCATCGACCCCAATTCCGCCGAAGGTGGTCGGAATTTGGCCGGAAAGCTTCGGCCGGTTTTGATTCCTTCGCATCTCACAAACGACTTCGAATTTTGGAAATTGGAAGCCATATTTGGACTTAGAGGACCTAAAATAGGGGGAGAGGGGTGGCAATTTAGACTGGGCTGGCCGGAATACGGCAGAATCGCCGGAAAAAAATCAACCTGCCGCCGCGACTTCACCGGCCCGGGGGCGACTGGCCGGGAAAATTGGAGGTTGAGTTCGCGGGGAACTGGACTTCACCGGTGGCCGGTGCGTGTGGCTTTACAGCGACTAAAATCCGGCCAAACGGTCGGTCAAAGAGAGAGGGGGAGAGAGTCAAAGGAGAGAGAGAGAGAGGGAGAATTCTTGCTGTTTTTTTTTTTTTTTGACAGGCTCGGGGAAGAAGAAGGGAAGAAAAGGAAAAGAAAAGAGAAAAAGGTGTTTTTCCACTTAGGGAAAAGAAAAGAAAAAAAAAAGAAAAAGAAAAAGGAAAATAAAATAAAATAAAAATAATTAAATAATATTAAAAATAATATTATTATATAAAATAACAATAATAAAATAATAGGGTATTAAGCATGGTTGACATGTGGCATCTCCACATGGTGACACATGGTCACATTTATTAAGTCACACATGGCATATCGTTACACGTTTAAAAATAATATTAAAATAATACAGTATGTGAAAAACTCTACAGGTCCATAACTTTCAAACCACATGTCCAAATCGGACGTGCCACTAGTCTACGGACTCGTATCGATGAGCACTTCACAACCATGCATGAGTCAAAGCTCAACCTTGCATGAATAAAAAGTCAACTCCGGCACCCCTTGGACAATTTGGACCTCAACTTGTTTTGCTCATAACTTTCAAACCGTAGCTCCATTTTCAACGTGCTACTAGTCTACTAACTCATGCCAATGTATACTTCATAACGGTACCTCAGTCAACCTAAAATTCCAACCGGAACAAAAAGTCAACTTTTGACCCCTTGGTCAACTGTTAAAGTCGAAGTCAACGGTCAACGGTCAAAGTTGGAAAATTTCCGTTGTACTTTGGGACGGGGTGTTATAATTATGTTTAGAAAATTTTTATTTTCTGCATTATAGGTTTTATGAAGTAACAATAAGTATGACTATGATCACATTTTATGTATATAGTCTTGACAATTAATATTTCTGTTCAAAAAAGAAAAATAATTTGGCCCCTCAAAATATAGACAATCAAAAGAGTTTAAATCAAACTAATTATTTGTCTAACCCTGAGCCTTTCTTTGAATAAACCTTCTTCATCGGAATTAATTTTTTATCTTTGCTGACAAATGGCTTCTCTGGAACAGGAATGAACTTGATAGCACAACCAATTGGCCATGACATGGAAGCCATTCCAATACATATTCCCCATTGCCCCCAGCTCAATCTCTCTATATCTGCAAACTTCTTCAAAAACTCCATCATTATCACCTGAAGAAATATGGTTATGGCAATGATCCCCATAAACTATCTATTCCTGTGAATCCATTTGAACACATTCTTTTTCTGCAGCTTCCTTGCATTGAATATATTAAAAACTTGGCAGAGCATAAAGTGTTGAAGATGAAAGTGTCTTTTACCTTATCATCTACTCCAAAGATTGGTTTCCCCTTAAACAGCAATATCAGAAGCACAGAAATTTGATACAGAGCTTGAGGCAAAAGATTTCTCCACATGATGTTGGTGATCAGAGGCTCGGTCCTACCTACTGGTGGTTTATCCATGAGTTCCTTGGTGGGCTTCTCTGTGGCTAGAGCAAGAGTTCCAAGTGTGTCCATGATCAAATCCACCCAAAACAACTGAACTGCAGTTAATGGAACTTTGCCGGCAGAAACTGCTACAACGAAATTGATTACAAGAGCAGCAACACTCACAGTGAGCTGAAATTGAATGGATTTTTGAATGTTGTTATAAACGCACCGACCCCATTTGAGAACCTTTGCTATTGAAGCGAAATTATCATCCAAGATGACATTGTTTGAGCTTTCCTTTGCAACTTCTATGCCTAGGATTCCCATTGAGAGTCCTATGTCGGCTTCTTTCAATGCAGGTACATCATTGGTTCCATCTCCGATGACTGCGACGACGTGGCCTTTTTGTTTAAGGCATTGAACCATGAGGAGTTTATCAAACAGAGATGATCTTGCCATCACAAGGATTTTGTCAACTTTCTCCATTCTTTCTTCTTCTGTGTAGTTTCTAAACTTCTCACCTTGTATTAAAGCTTCATTCATGTCATGCTCTGCTCTAAGTATTCCACACTCTGTAGCTATGGCTTTCGCTGTGAAAACGTTGTCGCCAGTGATCATCTTGACGTTGACTCCCGTGTACTGGCAATATTCCACAGCTTTCTTCACCCCTGGGCGACATGGGTCTTTAATATCCACAAGTCCTAACAGAACCAAACCTTGTTCTTTCATTGTTTTATGTCCATCTGAATCCTTAGCCTCCTCTGCCTGAACTCTGCTTTGTGCGAAAGCTATGCACCAGAGACTGCTAGCTGCAATAGCTTGAATTATCTGTTGGAATTCCAATGTCTGTCTATCATCAAGATCCTTAATGATTCCAGACGCATCATAGTAACTCGAACACATTGCTAGAATCAACTCTGGTGCTCCTTTCCAATGAACGTGAACAAAGCTGTCAACCTTCCTCTTCAATAAAAGCCCACTTCTTTTCTTCTGTGAATTGAAAGCCTCATCATGAAGAATTGAATATTTCCTAGTAATTTCCTCCATATCCATATTCAAATCCTCAATTGCCCATGAAAGAATTGCTTTCTGTGTTGGACTACCTGAGATTTCATATTCCATTCCAAAACTTGGCCTGTATACACTACCAGTAGTATTTAGAGCAATTCCTATTGTGGTTCTCTGACCACTTTAGAGAAGAAATATGAGAAGAAAAATAAAAAGAATTCTATTACTCTCTTGAAAATAGAATACAAAAATAAAAACTTTTCTCATGGAGGATTCTCACGTGGAACCTCTCTCTACACTGTCAAATTCTCTCTGGAATTGCTCACTCTTCTCTCAAGCTCTCTTTCTGGAACTTAAACACTCTCTCTCTTGGAGTTTACTCTCAATACTCCTCACTTAGGATGATATTGAGCTTGCTCGACTTGGCTTGAATATGCATGCAGCGGGCCTATTTATAACCTTACTAAGTCGGTTGCATGGCCACCATTTTCAACTTCTTTTGACAGGTGCCCACAATTGTTGAGCAAATTATTTTTCGGTGTTAATTGCAGCAACCATTGTCAACAATGGTGGCTGAGCATTCTTCACACTGTCAGTGCAGTGGTGGTGAGGCTGGACTTCACAATTCTCCCCTTCCAGCCGCATTTAAAAACTGATGGTCATCTGCCATCCATTCGAGCTATGTCTCTGCACAGCTTCAGCTTCTCTTGAGCAACAACTTTTGTTAACATGTCTGCCGGATTCTCCTTTATATGGACCTTCATCAGTTTCAGCAACTGTTGATCTATTACTTCGCGTATCCAATGATAGCGGATGTCAATGTGCTTTGTACAGGAATGATACATTGACTTTTTGCTCAAATCCATAGCACTGTGGTTATCACAATGTATCTTGTAGTCTTCTTGCTTGATGCCCAATTCTGTGAGAAAACGTTTTAACCACAAGATTTCCTTATCCATTTCCGCTACGGCAATGTACTCTGCTTCAGTAGTGGATAAAGCAACACACTTCTGCAATCTTGACTGCCATGACACAGCTCCCCTCGCAAAAGTGTACAGATAACCTGATGTAGACTTTCTATTACCAGGGTCTCCGACCATATCTGCATCTGTATATCCTTCTAAGATTGGAGCACCTCCCCCGTAGGACAAGCACAGCTTCGATCTACCTTTAAGATACCTAAGAATCTATTTGACTACTTCCCAGTGTTTCTTTCCAGGATTTGAAAGAAATCTACTCACAACACCTACTGCATGAGCAATGTCTGGTCTGGTACACACCATTGCATACATCAAACTTCCTACCGCTGAAGAATAGGTTACTGAAGCCATCTCCTCTATCTCTTCTTTGGATGAGGGGCACAATTCTTGCTTAACTTGAAATGATTTGCAAGTGGAATACTGACCTGTTTGGCTTTATCCATGTTGAATCTCTTTATCACCCGTTCAACATACTTCTTTTGAGATAGCCATAACCTTCTATTCTTCCTGTCTCAGATTATTTGCATTCCCAAAATTTGTTAAGCTGGTCCTAAGTCTTTCATATCAAAGGACTTAGACAATTCTTTCTTCAGCTAACTAATCTTCATTGCATCTTGTCCAATAATCAACATGTCATCCACATATAGCAAAAGTGTAATGAAGTTTCCACCTGAAAATTTTTGAATATAAACACACTGGTCTACTGCAGTCCTTTTATAGCCTTGACTCACCATAAAACGAGTCAAACTTCTTGTACCATTGTCTTGATGCTTGCTTGAGGCCATACAAGCTCTTCTTCAGCTTGCATACGAGGTTTTCTTTCCCTGAAACCTTAAATCCTTCTGGCTGCTCCATGTAGATTTCCTCATGTAAATCACCGTGAAGAAATGTTGTCTTCACATCCATCTGTTCAAGCTCTAAGTTTAGACTTGCTACTAAACCAAAAAAGACTCGAATTGAAGTCATTTTTACCGCTGGTGAAAAAATCTCATCAAAGTCAATTCCTTTCTTGTGAAGAAATCCTTTAACCACCAATCGGGCTTTGTGTTTCACCACCCTTCCGCTGTCATCTTTCTTGAGCTTGAACACCCGTTTATTCTTTAGTGCCTTCTTTCCTATTGGAAGTTCAACCAACTCATAAGTATGATTTTTCTGCAAGGATTCCATCTCATCTTGCATTGCTTGCAGCCACTTTTTCTTGTCTTGATGAGAAACAGCTTCCTGGAAACTCTTTGGCTCCCCTTCTTCAGTAAGCAGAATATACTCAGATTCTGGAAATCTCTTTGATGGAATTCGGCCTCGCTCAGATCTCCAAACTTGTAAACCACTGGTTTCAAGAGGTGTACCATCATCTGACCGCTGTGATGGCCCTGCAGCTGCTTAAGAGGATTGAGTCTCCCCTTGCTCAATATCCCCTTCCTCCTCCTGGTCTGCTTCTGGTATATCTTCATGCACCTCATTATCCTCTGCGGCTATTTGTGCTGGTGCTAGGTTAGGACCAAAATTCTCGGCACTAGAACTACAATTAGGAGACATTCTGGGCTTTTCAATGTCTTCCATTTTCTGGTTTTCATGGAATACTACATCCCTGCTTCTAATAACCTTCTTTGTTTTCGGGTCCCCTAACTTGTATCCGAATTCTTCATCTCCATATCCTATAAAGATACATGGAGTAAATCTTACATCGAGCTTCTGTCTGAGCTCCTTGGATACGTGTACATAAGCTAAACAACCAAACACTCTTAAATGAGAGTAGGAGGGAATCTTACCCGACCACACTTTCTCTGGAATTTCAAAATTCAATGGTACTGACGGTGATCTGTTGATTAAATAGCAGACAGCACGAACAGCTTCTCCCCAGAATGGCTTTGGCAGCTTAGCCATACTGATCATACTTCTGACCTTTTCCATAATGGCTCGGTTCATTCTTTCGGCTATTCCATTGTGTTGTGGGGTGCGAGGGACTGTCTTCTCATGTCGAATGCCGTGTCTTCTGCAGTAGGCATCAAACTCCTTGGAAGTATACTCGCCTCCATTATCTGAGCGGAGACATTTCAGCTTCTTTCCTATTTCATGCTCTACCATGGTATGAAACAGTTTGAAGTAATCCAATGCCTAGTCCTTTGTTTTCAAGAAATATACCCACACCTTCCGAGAAGCATCATCAATGAAGGTCAGGAAATACTTGTTGCCACGTAATGATTCCACCTCCATGGGACCACAAATATCAGAGTGCACCAGACTAAGCAACTTTGATCTTCTCGATGCAAAGGAACTGAAAGAGACTCTATGTTGCTTACCAAACAAGCAGTGATTACAAGGATCTAGCGCAGCGTTCTTGCAAACAGTGATAAGCTTCTTCCTTGCAAAAGTGGACTATCCTTTTTCACTCATGTGACCGAGTCTCTGGTGCCACAGATTTTGAGACGTCTCTCCTTTTGCAATATTGAGGCTATCTGCACATATCTTCACATGAGTCTTGTACAGCGTTCCACAAATATGTCATCGGGCGACAACTATGGTACCTTTCGTCATTTTCCATGTGCCTTTGCTGAAGTAGTTGTCATAGCCTTGCTTGTCTAAGGCTACTCCCGAAATTAGATTAAGTCGAAGATCTGGAACATGACGGACATCCTTCAAAGTGATTGTACAACCAACATTTATTTTTACCTGAATATCACCAGTTACCACAATCTTTGCAAAACTGAAAATTTCCATCTTTACCATACCAAAGTCTCCTGCTTTATACATTTTGAAGAAATCTCTATGTGGAGTGACATGATAGGATGCTGCAGTATTGATTGTCCACTCAACATCTTGGGTTGATATATGAAGGCATGTCTCTTATTCGGTGGAGCAGAGCACCACTTCTCCTATAACAGTGACTAGTGTCTCTCCATCCTTCATCGGCTGATTACCTTGGAGTCTCTGCTTTCTCAACAACTTCCTGCAGTTCTTCTTCATGTGACCCTCCATTTGTACATTTTGAAGAAATCTCTATGTGGAGTGACATGGTAGGATGCTGCAGTATCGACTGTCCACTCAACATCTTGGGTTGATATATGAAGGCATGTCTCTTCTTCGGTGGAGCAGAGCGCCACTTCTCCTATAACAGTGACTAGTGTCTCTCCATCCTTCATCGGCTGATTACCTTGGAGTCTCTACTTTCTCAACAACTTCCTGCAGTTCTTCTTCATGTGACCCTCCAGGCCACAATGATAGCACTTATATGATGATTTTCTGCCATCTGTAGATCTGCCTCTCCCCCTATCTCGACCACCTTTTTGCTGTCTTCCTCTCTCTGTGACGAGGGCATGTGACTGATCCATGCCAATGTCCTTTCTCCTGGCCTCTTCATTAAATAGGGCATCCTTAACCATAGACATAGTAAGTTTGCCATTCGAGGCCGAATTGCTGAGAGAGACTACCAATGTCTCCCAACTGTCTGGAAGAGAGCTTATAAGTAGGAGGGCCTGATCCTCATCCCCTATTTGGTAATCCACAGCAGATAATTGATTTACCAAGCTCTGGAACTCACTGGTATGCTCGGCTATAGAAGTTCCACTCTATAATTTTAGACTTACCAATCGCTTAAGCAACAGGGCTTTGTTCAGAGCAGTCTTGGCCTGGTACATGTCCTCCAATTTTGTCCAGAGGGCATATGCATCCATTTCCTTCGCTGCATGATGGAAGATACTGTGGCCAATCCATTGCCTGATCTGACCGATCATTTTCTTGTTTAATTTCTTCCATTCTGCTTCTTTGCTGGGATCGAGATGTTCTCTTTTAGCTTCTATAGGATCAAACAGATCCTTACAATTGAGGAGATCTTCCATCCGAGGTCTCCAAAGTGTATAATTTGTGGCAGTGAGCTTAACCATAGCTCCCAAAGATGATTCTTCCATTGGCATTATAGCTTGACCAAAAATGGAGTCGAATTTGGCAAAACGGAGTTAATTGTTGCGTCCGGAACGGCCGAAAATGGTGGACTTAACTCTTCCAGGGTCAAAATATAATTACCAGAATTTTGGGACAAAAAATATAATTTCATAAAAATTCTGGGTCAACCTGTAAATACAGAAACTACAAGGGTTATTTGTAATATCTAACAATTCAGGGGCTGTTCCATAATTTCAAAAACTTCTGATGATGTGGCAGATTGTGTGGCTGACTACGTGTCTGGTCGCGTGGCAGATGACATGGTTGAGTGAGATGACGTGTCTGCTGACTTGGTAGTCTTCAACCTCCAGATGGCACGTGCGGCGAGTGAGGCGCATGATCTGCTGCAAAAAATTTTAGACAGCGTGTGCGGGTGTGTTAGGCTCGTCGTTTCTCTCTGACGAACTTGGTTATTCTCGTCTCGTCGAGTACTTTCACCTGGTATTGTCAAATTATTGATTTGAGCAACTTTTCAAAACACCAACTTGAAAAATAGAAGCTCTGTTTCTTCAAATTTTGAACCCAAGCTCTCGACCTGTAGCTCTGATACCACTTGTTGTGGTTCTCTGACCACTTTAGAGAAGAAATATGAGAAGAAAAATAAAAAAAATTCTATTACTCTCTTGGAAATAGAATACAAAAATAAAAACTTCTCTCGTGAAGGATTCTCACGTGGAACCTCTCCCTACACTGTCAAATTCTCTCTGGAATTGCTCACTTTTCTCTCAAGCTCTCTCTGGAACTTAAACACTCTCTCTTTCGGAGTTTACTCTCAATACTCCTCACTTGGGATGATATTGAGCTTGCTCAACTTAGCTTGAATATGCATGCAATGGGCATATTTATAACCTTACTAAGTCGGTTGCATGGCCACCATTTTCAACTTCTTCTGACAGGTGCCCACAATTGTTGAGCAAATTATTTTTCGGTGTTAATTGCAGCAACCATTGTCAACAATGGTGGCTAAGCAGTCTTCACATTGTCGGTGCAGTGGTGGTGCGGCTAGACTTCACAATTCCTTCCCTGAACAATTCTACAAAATATGGAGCAACTGAAGAATAGCCTCCTAATTCTTCCATAGATTCCTTGCCTGGCCAACACTCTATTACTTTCATTTGGTTCATGGTTAGTGTACCTGTTTTGTTAGTACAAATAGTGGTGGCAGAGCCCATGGTTTAGTAAGCAGAGAGCATCCTTACCATTGCTTTATCGGCCATCATTCTCTTCACTAGAAAAGCGAGAGTTAGTCTCACCGCCAATGGCAAGCCTTCTGGTACAGCAACTACAACAATGGTGGCCGCAGCTGCTATAAATTCCACTGCAGGATTAATAATGTCATTGAAACTTCTATTGGAGCTATTAAGAAATACCTGATTTCCATTCTCTTGTTTTGTTGTCCGATGAAGTATCTAAAAAAACCAGATAACAAGAGCAAAGAAAGTAAGTCTCTGACCAATCTTCCCAATTGAAGATGTGAGCTTGTTGAGCCGAGATTGTAATGGAGTTTGCTCGTTCGAATTGTGAGTGAGTTGGCTCATCATGTCTCCCCATGCTGTGTTCATTCCAACTGAAGTGACCACCATTCGGCCATAGCCATCAACCACTTCTGTTCCAGAAAACAAGAATGGATTTTGGCCATGGTTAATTTCAACATGGTCGCTCTTCCCTGTCATGCTAGATTCATCAATTTGAAGAGAATGACCTGCTAGGAACAAACCATCTGCTGGAACTTGGTCTCCAATCTTTAAGCAAATCACATCACCGACTAAGATTTCAAAGACGGAAATCTGTTGTCTCCGACCATCTCTCAAAATATCAATTTGGATATTGTTGCTGACTTTTGACAATTTGTCGAATTGTGTGTTTTGACTACGGTTGCTTACAGCAGAGAAAGCAGTAACAGAAAAAATGGCTAAAAGTACGCTTAACCCATCAATCCAACCTTCTTTCGGCACAAATCATGAGGATGATAATGGTAAGATCTTGAAAGGCTTCCCAAACATAAGACCAAAAACCTTTTGAAGGTGGTTTTGTATATGTGTTTGAACCAAAAGCTTCACGTCTGCCAGGAACTTCTTCATCATCATTGGAAATACCTTGGTCTGCACCAGTTTTGAGAGCTGAAACTTCACCATCGATCCCTCCCAATTGTTGAAGCTGAGCAAGATTCCTCTCCTTGACAAGCTCAGCCAGGCTTGTTTGATCGATTTGGAATAACCCAATTTCTAGTTTGACATCAATGATAGGAAGAAGAAAGTGGGATTTCGATGTCGCGCTTTTTGGTTACAGATTTTTCGTAAATGGACAACAGGGCTCTAGAACAATAGTGACACTGTTTGGGATTTGAAGCAACGACTCAATGCCAGGCGACATGTTTTCAGATCCACAATAGAAAACAAAAAGAAAAGAAAAAAAAAAGACGACGATTTGCAACAACGTATGAATCAGAACAAAAAATAACAATCAAGAGAAAAACAGAGACAAGAGGAGTATTTGACGGAATGAAAATTGTAAAGCCAAATAGTACTGGTGGTGAGATTTTGGAACAATTGATTTATATTTATACAATTTTATAAACTGGTTCGGAAGTTTCCTCGAACGTGAACTGGAATGATTTGATTTAAATTCCATATATAATTTTGTTTTACATAGAATATATATTTTCGTATATAGCTAAATCAATAAATAAGGAAGCAATTTTCATTAAGAGATGCATGTGTGAGGCGATAATTGCAATGGCAATAGTGCCCTAATAAAAATTTAAAAAAAAGAAAAAATCTTGGGCCCACCACTTTTCATACATTTTTGTTAAATAAATTCCGAAGTCAATATTTTTTTGTTAAAAAAAAAAGGGACCTTTTTATTTTACATCTCACTTCCTCTTTTTATCTAAAAAATCACTTTTTATTTCTTTGATTTGTTTTCTTTTCTTTTTCTTTAATTTATTAGTTGTTAACAGTTTTATTATATTTTTTTTCCCAAACTTTATTTGTAGAAATTCATTTTTTTTTCTAGAATTTTAAAATAGAGTATTTGCTTTTCATACATGAATGTTTAAGGAAGAGATAGCTTTTGAAAACTTTTGAAGGGTAAAATAGAAAAGTGGTAGCCAAATACCGTGGCAGTAATGTCATCCTCGAAGAAAAATGAAATGGAAAAAGATTTCCATATTAAAGGGTTTTTATTTTGGGTAGGATTCCAATTAAAGTTACTTGGATTGTCAAGAAAGAAAGAAAGAAATTAAAAAAAAAAAAGGGTCCCTTTAAAGCATGATAACGACAACCATCACTGGTAATAATTTTTAAATTTTGGATTCAAAGTTTTATACTAAAATCTTCTCTCTAATTTATCTAAAAAAAAAAAAAAGGTGGGACATTGAAGGAACTTGCTAAGCCTGTGATCAAAGGTGATGGTACTGTTCTCATCTGCGCTTTTCTTTTTGGATGGGTTCTGCTTGGTGCCTTGGGTAAAATGAACGGGCGCTTAGTAACTTGGGCTTTTCTATTGTATACCTGTTTTTACTGTTTTTCTTTTGTTTTTTTTATAATGAAAAATGAGTTTATTAGAGGATATTATCGGTTCAGAAAATTTAAAAATTATGATCCATTAGTAGTCATGGCTTAAGGAATTCGAAGAAAGAGTTCATGTACTACTTAATCTATCACCATACGATTGCCCCAATTTCTCTCTTTCACAGCGTATGGTGACATGTGGGGTACACACCAATAATCCGTTTTTACTTGGACATAAGCTGAAAGATAAAAAAAGTATTGTCTTTTTGTGATGTAAAAATAAAGTAAGGAAATGATCATTATGAATGAAATTCACATTTATATATGTATCAATTACTAATAGGTTTATTAGCTAAACTCTTATTCTCTGCATCAAATTCTTTACTAAGTGTTTATCAAATAAGGTATTTATAAAAGCTAAATTTTGAATCTAATTCAATATTCATGTCAAACATACAAATAGGAAGAATTATTCCTTTTCTTTGCTTTTATATTTTAATAGGAATAACCATTTTGTAAACTATATGTGCCCTATGATAATTTTAATCTACAATTTTTATTTTTATTTTTTTGGTTTTACCTAAGTGATAATTTATCAAATTTATTTAACTCAATCTATAAAAATATATTATAATTTGTCAAATATATTTAATTAGATGTGTTTGTCAAATATACAACTTACTTTAAAAAAAAAGCTTATCTACTTAAAATTATCATATTTTTCTTGTTTCCTTAAAAGAAAAAGTTATCACATAGTTTAAATAAAAATAAATTAAAAATATAAAAAAGAAACTTTGAATTTTTTAAATTAATTATTGCACAAAGAAAAAAAATACACAAAAAATTTAAAAGTAATTTGACTTTAATAAGGGTATTTAGGTAATTTAGGTTGCTACATCGAAGAGAGAATGAAGGCCTAACGGGTGTGAATGATTTATTACAAACGCAAAAGATGTTTTTATATTTAACCCAAATTTGATAGGGTGTAAATGAGATATTCATATTATCTTATTTGTTGTTGAATAATATAATCTAAACCCTAAAAAATAAGTGCAACAAAAAATAAATTAATAAAATAATATCATATTATTTTGTCATATCATTTAATAAATTATTTGATGCTGTGATATTATTGAATTAATATATCTCATTTCTTATGGAACTTAAGCTACTACATACATTGGTTAATTTCCAGCATATTCATCTTTATCATTTTTTTTCTTTTGGCTTCCCATATTCTCTACAAAATAGAGAATAAACATTTTAAAAGAATGACAACAGTCTATTTTCTTTGCTATATTATGATCCAAACTGTAGTACATACTTTTTTTTTTTTTTTTTTGAAATAACTTTGATACATACTTAACGGTGTATCCAATTTAGTTTCTTAATTGGTTAATAATTAATATATATAAATGAAAAATAGCCCAACTAAGTCTTTTTTTTTATTATTCTTTTGGTACATTGTTGCTGATTGTTTAATTAAGAACTTTGATCTCTTGCTGTGTATTTAATAAGTAATTACTTCGTTATGAAGGATAAATTAAGGTCATTACTTTAAAACAAAAAAAAAAAAAAAAAAAACAAAAAAGGTCAGGATTCTTCCCCACGGCAATGGCTGGCTATTGGAACACTTTATCCCGTTCCATAATTTTTGACACCAACTTTGTCCATAATTGCATTTTTTTTTTTTTTGGTTTCTTTGCCTTACCTCCTATGCAATGCCTGGGCTACGATCGCGTGGTTTACGGGCTCTCAAGTCACAATCAATTACTAATGACCATTGTCTTCCCAAAGAACAAGTCAAAATCATTTCTGCTTAGTCGTCTGACAGTCAAAACCAACTAGATAGTGTGTCCATGCTAATTCTTGGTTACAAAAACTAACAGCTAGTACTGGTCAAGGGATGTAAAATGCAAAGAAACCACTTCGTACTTCGTCACAAAAATCACAACAAATTCCAAACTTTCCCATTAGTCTATCCAAATTAAATTGTCCTAGTCTTTTTATTATTGAATAAGTTTATAGAAATTGGAAACATTCTGCTGAGTTATTTACCACGTACTCCTAACACATAGTATTTTAATATGGTTTTGGATAACCATAGCTATATTTTATAATGACCAATTGGCTTTGAAGTCTAAATATATATTATTTTAATTTGATATTTTGAGTTCATAATTTTTTAGATATAAGTATAAGTAACCTAACAGTTGAATCAACCTTTGAAGTTTAAATATTGATTATGAAAAATATGATGTGTTGATAGAAGAAGCTTAAGAAAATTTTCTAATCCAATATTTAAATGTATTTTTGAAATGGAAAATTTTAATATTTAAATTGAATAACAGTATGGGTACATAAATACATGGTAATTACTAGTATAGGAGAGCCAAATTATGAGAAACATCTTAAAACTTGAAAGGATGCCACATTTTGTCTCTCTTGCCTTGCGGTCCAAGGTATGAATACACTAATATATTTTTTAAACTTAGTAACATATCGTGTTAAATCGGATTTGTGTCATGTTCGTATTAAATTTAGTTAACATAAATATGAGCTGTTAAGTTCTTGTGTGAAAATAGATAAACCTAAATCCATTCGATAAATTATCGTGTAATCCGTCATCCGATCTATTAACCAATTAAGCATAAATATAAATTTAAAAATTTAAATTTGATTTAGTTTTCAAATAATAAAATAATATTTTTTTAAAAAACTTACAAAAATTCTTGTTTGTTTTTAGATTTTTTAATAATTAAACTAAAAAATAACAAATTAATACATGTTTAACAATAAATTAAGTAATTTTAATATTATAAAACTTGTGTGACTACAAAAATACCCCTGTATAATGCGTCTAATCGATTTATTGTATATTGTCGTATTTTACCACGTTAAAATTCATTAATTTATTGTATTTTATTGGATAATATTGATATGGATCTGACACAATATTTTACCAAACTTAATATTTTTCTTTGTCCTTACTTGTGGTGCAAGTTCAACAAGATATTTCAAAAGTTAAGGCACCTAAACTTCCTAGCTAACACCAACCCCACCAACAAATTCCTAAACTCCTGCCTGATTATTGTCAAAAAGTTGCCTAGCTAATTCTACAACCAATTAGTTTATCTAGGTGGTTCTTATTATATATTGTTAAATTTGTTGGAAGAAATTGGACAAATTCTACTGAGACGTTTCTCTTCTTCGAATATAATCTTTAAATATATTAATGCACGACCAGCATAATGTTCAACTTTAAGGTCTTGTTCTATTGAAAAAAAGAAAAAAAAAAGAAAAAGAACTCTAAGATTTTATTTTGTTGAACCTCCATAATAAAAAAAAATGCTAAACTGTTAATCTCTTACACTTTTCATTTTGAACAAATTATTAATCTAAAAAACAAAAACAACTATAAACACATAAAATGAAAAAGCTAGCTTTTTTATTTTTTTAGAAGTACATTTTCTTTTTTACTAGTTAAAATGAAAAGCTTGATTAAAATCCAAATAGTATTTATATATAATACAATTCTGTTATGGAAGGCATACACATCTATGTTATAATAAATATGGACATCATATTGCTTGTAATTTGTAAAAATATATAATTGGATGTCCACATACATTATAATATGCATTATAATATGGGTATGTGTGTACCATATCAAAATTATATATATATATATATATATTCTTCTGTCAATTCACTCTTATTTTACTTTAATAAACTGGTTTGTTTTGTTAACAAAACTTCTCTCGGGTTCAACCTCATGAAACGGTGAGTTTTGGGCTCCTCTCTTCTTCAACCTCATCGATTTCACATCCCCAAATCTTATCTGGAAAAACCCATATTTGAATGATTGCAAGTTTTTGGTGTCCTCATCTTCGTCCCTCAAAATTTACTACAAGCTGGTCACTCAAAACCTCTTACTCTTTTATAATATTATGAACCGGAAAACAGAAAAAGAAAATTGCAAATTTAACCTGTTTACTGGTGAAGTATATAAGTTCATCTATGGAGAAAAGAGGTTTGATGGTGAAACTCTGTTTCTACCTAGAGACCCCAATTCAGAACACGAAGATGATTGATATATACTAATGATCGCTTTTGACAAAAAGGAATGGATCGGAGCTTCAAATTGTAAATGCCATGGCTGTGAAGTTAGAAGCTTCAATCAAGCTTCCTTTTGGAGTTCCATATAGTTTACATGGTACATTTATAAGCTCCAAAGATTTGGAAAAGCAGGCTTAAAAAATTGTACTTGGTATATGTTTAAATTAAGGCGATTATCATTGTCTTCATTGGTCTTTGTATGTAAGTTGTTAGCAGATTGAAGGAGATTTACCAGAGGGATGGCTTTTCTGATGCTTTATTGCCTCCTTGGAATCTCCTCTACTTAAAGTTTACGAAGTCTAGTTGGTGAATTTTATTTTATTTTTTACTTTTTTGGGTTCATAATATTAGAAAAGAGTGAGAGGTTTTTAGGGATCAGCAAAGGTGAGGACGCTGAAGGATGAGTTTTTGCAGATGAGATTTAGGGATGTAAAACCGATGAGGCTGAAGAGTTTTCATGAGGTTGAATATGAGAGAAGTACAAAACTCACCGATTTATTAAAGTAAAATAAAAGCGAATTGACAGACAAAAGTGTTTTTTTTTTTTTTTTTTGGGAGCTTTAAAAGCCCGTTAGGCATTTTACATGACAGTGCCTTGTGCTTTTCATAGCACCACTATATATATATATATAAACATATGCTATTGTAATTGGGAATATAGTCTTAGTCTCGATTTTATAGTAGATAGCTAGTGAAGTGATAAATTTTAAAGCGTACTATTTTTTAATTAGAATTTTAATATTGAATTATTAATTAAAATAATATTTTTTATTAGATATTTTACTGGTCATAATTATAGGACTTATTTAGAAAATTTATTTGTATTAGTAATGGAAATGGTTTGAGTTTGTTTATTGACTTTTACAGTAGTATTTTTGGATATATATTTTTAGTAATATTTCAGTTGGTCTATTAAATTGAAAGATTTATTTATTTATTTTTTAAAATTCAGTTGGCTTATTTTATATTTTTATTATTATTGTTATATTATATAGATTGTTATAATTGTTATTATTTATTAATTATTTTGTATATATATATATATATATGGAGTAATAAGTCATTAGATAATATGTTATTCTCATAGAATTAGAACTTGAGACATATATAATATCTATTTGATAAAAATACGTTATTCTCATTAAGTTAAAACTTGAAACATGATATCTATTTAATAAAAATATGAGAAAGAAAATTAAAAATGAATGTGTCTATTAAATACTGCTTTTATATTTTGTTTTGCATGTTAAAATGATTCAAAGGGTCTAATAAATCAATATTAAACTTAAAATATTAGTAATTTTAATATATCTTGAATTAAAATACACTATTGTGTTAGATCCTGTAAGCATAATGCTATTATTGTTAATTAACTTATACAATTAAAGGGTTGTTAATTAATTTGATTTGTGTTAATACTAACATTTTTAACATTTGATATGTAAATACACATTCTCACTTATATTATGAATATGTTTTTAATAAATCATTGATACTTTTTTCTGTATATATATATATATATTTCTATATATTTTTAATTGCTTGGATTCTTAAAAAAATTATTTTATTCAAATAAAATTTTAGCATGTGACCTAACAAGTACTTGATTTTTGAATGGACGCCATTGAAAAACAAATGAGCCCGTCAGAGAGTGATCCTTTTATAACCCACCAATTGCATTGGGACCCATCCTTTATCTTCCAAAAGGTGTAGGTGGTTCATTCGATTGGGTCTCATAGGAACATGTGGGTGGGAACACTCTGGACACTGGTTCCCATTAAAACATTTTTTTTTTTTTTTGTTTTTTGACAAACCTTTTAAAACATTTCACGTAAAAGTCAAAGCCAAGGTTGAAAGAAAAATCGCATACCAAAATGATATTGTGCAAAGCTATAACCATTTGATTTCTTGCCTTTATAGGTAGTATTACATGGATTCTTCTAATTTTTCATTTAAGTTCTTTGACCCTGAGTCCTGATTTTTTGAAGCAACAGTTTTTCTGTATATATTTTTTATTTTCTATTTTTTCCCCCAAAACATTCACCTTTCCACTAAAGAATCTTTTTAACCCCGTAACGGAAAAAGAAAATAGAAATCCTGTGAAACATTTTTAGTAGACAATTGAATAATTAATTCAACAAAGATGGTATATTTATGTCAAAAAAGGTAACCAAGTCCAACAATTTACATAATAATATTATTGGAATAGAATTCGATGGCAAAGCCTATGCATACACCGAACAAATGATAAAAAAAAAAAAAAAGAAGTAATAATAACAAATAAAAATAATTGTTGTCCTAATTCTGGGTCTTTCATAAGAATGATCCTTCTTCATCGGAAGTACGTCTTGATCTTGAAATAGCTGAAAAATGGCTTCTCTGCAACAGGAATAAATTTGACAACCCACCCAACTGGCCAAGACATTGAAGCAATTCCAATACATATTCCCCATTGCCCCCAACTCAATCTGACTGTATCTGCAAATTTCTTCAGAAACTCCACCATTATCACCTGAAGAACTATGGTTATGGCGATGATCCCCATAAACAATCTGATCCTGTGAATCCCTTTAAACACATTCTTCTTCTCCAACTTCCTTGCATTGAATTCATTGAAAACTTGGCAGAGAACAAAAGTGTTGAAGATCAAAGTGTCTTTCACCTTATCATCTACTCCGAAGATTGATTCTCCCTTGAACTGTAGTATCAAAAGCACAGAAATCTGATACATAGCTTGAGGTAAAAGATTTCTCCACATGATGTTGGTGATAAGAGGCGCAGTCCGACCCACCGGAGGTTTATCCATGAGTTCCTTGGTAGGATTCTCTGTTGCTAGAGCCAGAGCACCTAATGTGTCCATGATCAAATTCACCCACAATAATTGGACCGCCGTTAATGGAACTTCGCCGGTGGAAACTGCGGCGACGAAATTGATTACAAGAGCAGCAACATTCACAGTGAGTTGAAACTGAATGAACTTCTGAATGTTGTTATAGACACATCGACCCCATTTTAGTACTGTAGCTACCGAAGCAAAGTTATCATCCAAGATGACAATGTCTGAGCTTTCCTTTGCGACTTCTGTGCCTTGGATTCCCATGGAGAGTCCTATGTCGGCTTCTTTCAATGCCGGCGCATCGTTCGTTCCATCTCCTGTGACCGCGACGACGTGGCCTTTTTGTTTGAGGCATTGAACCATGAGGAGTTTATCAAACGGAGATGATCTTGCCATCACAAGGATTTTGTCAACTTTCTCCATTCTTTCTTCTTCTGTGTAGTTTCTAAACTTCTCACCTTCTATTACAGCTTCATTCATGTCATGCTCTGCTCTAAGTATTCCACACTCTGCAGCTATGGCTTTTGCTGTGAAAACGTTGTCACCGGTTATCATCTTGACGTTGACTCCGGCGTACTGGCAATCTTCGACAGCTTTCTTCACTCCTGGACGACATGGGTCTTTAATACCCACAAGTCCTAACAGAACCAAACCTTGTTCTTTCATTGTTTTATGTCCATCTGAATCCTCAACCTCCTCTGCCTGAACTCTGCTTTGTGCGAAAGCTATGCAACGGAGACTGCTCGCTGCCATAGCTTGAATTATCTGTTGGAATTCCAATGTCTGTCTATCATCAAGATCCTTGATGATTCCAGAAGCATCGTAGTAACTCGAACACATTGCTAGAATCATCTCTGCTGCTCCTTTCCAATGAACGTGAACAGAGCCGTCGACTTTCCTCTTCAATAAAACCCCACTTCTTTTCTTCTGTGAATTGAAAGCCTCGATATGAAGAATTGAACATTTACGTGTGGTTTCCTCCATATCCATATTCAAATCCTCAACTGCCCACGAAAGAATTGCTTTCTCTGTTGGACTACCTGAGATTTCATATTCCATTCCAAAACTTGGCCTATATACACTACCTGTAGTATTCAGAGCAATTCCTTCCCTGAACAATTCTATAACATATGGAGCAACTGAAGAATAACCTCCTAATTCTTCCATAGAATCTTTGCCTAGCCAACACTTTGTGACTTTCATTTGGTTCATGGTTAATGTACCTGTTTTGTCAGTACAAACGGTGGTGGCAGAGCCCATAGTTTCGCAAGCAGAGAGCTTCCTCACCATTGCTTTATCTGCCATCATTCTCTTCATTGAATATGCAAGAGTTAATGTCACTGCTAATGGCAAGCCTTCTGGTATAGCAACCACAACAATGGTGACAGCAGCTGCTATAAATTCCACTGAAGAATTCAAAATGTCGTCGAACTTGGTCTTTCCCTTGATGAATTCCTGATTTCCATTCTCATCTTTTGTTGTCCCTGTGAAGTATCTAACAAACAAGACAACAAGAACAATGAAAGCAACTGTCAGACCAACCTTACCAATTGAAGATGTGAGCTTGTCGAGCCGAGCTTGTAATGGAGTTTGCTCGTTCGTATCGCGAGTGAGTTGGCTCATCATTTCTCCCCATGCTGTGTTCATTCCGACTGCAGTGATGACCATTCGGCCAAAGCCATCGACCACTTTAGTTCCAGAAAACAAGAAAGGATTATGGTCATGATTAATTTCAACGTGGTCACTCTCCCCTGTCATGCTAGATTCGTCTATTTGAAGGGAATGACCTTGTAGGAATAAACCATCTGCTGGAACCTGGTCTCCAATTTTTAAACAAATCACATCATCGACTAAGATTTCGAATATTGAAATCTTTTGTCTCCGACCACCTCTGAAAACATCAATTTGGATATCGTTGCTTACTTTTGACAATTTGTCAAACTGTCTGTTTTGTCTGAAATTGCTAATGGCAGAGACAGCAATAACAAGAAAAATGGCCACTAATATGCTTAACCCATCAATCCAACCTTCTTTGGCTCCATGAACCTTCATACCAAAACCAAGAGAAAGTGCAGCACATACCATGAGGATGATAATGGTAAGATCTTGAAAAGCTTCCCAAACATAATGGAGGAAACCTTTCGTAGGTGGTTTTCTGTAAGTGTTGGTACCGAAAACTTCACGTCTGCTGGCAATTTCTTTATCATCATTGGAAACTCCTTGTTGTACACCAGTTTTGAGAGCTGAAACTACACCATCAACCCCTCCCAATTGTTGAAGCTGATCGAGATTCTTCTCCTTAACAAGTTGAACCAGGCTTGCTCGTTCGATTTCGAATGGCCCAATTTCTGATTTGATGGTGATGGCGGTGTAAGAAGTAGAGAGGGGAATTTCGATATTTCCCTTTTTGGTTACTGTATTTTGGTAAATTGACAACAGGGCTCTATAACAATAAATTGTAACAAAGGGGGTGTGCCATTTTTTTTTATGTACACTGACACTGTTTGGGGCTTGAAGCAATGTCTCGATACATGCAAGATTTGCATGAAGAATTTCAGGCGACATGACTTCACAACCACCCCCCCAAAAAAAAAAAAAAAAAAGAAAAAAAAATGGAAAAATTGAATAAAAAACAAATATTGAGAAGACGCAGAGTTGATATTACGGTATCAGAATGGCCAACACGAAAACCAAAAAAAAAAAAAAAAAGAAAAAACAATATTGAGAAGACACAGAGTTGATATTACGGTATCAGAATGGCCAACACGAAAATCAAAAAAACAAAAAGAAAAAAAAAAAAAAAGGGAACAATATGAGAAAAGCAGGCACAAAAAGTAGATAACACAAAAATCACAATGTTTATCCTTTTTACTTTAAAACATTAGACGTAAGAACAATAAATCTTTGATGAAAACTTAGAATGATTGGGGATTCATTTATACACTCACATTTCTTTGTTTCTTCGAAATTTCATGGAACGGTACTGGAACGTGGGCAGAATATATATATATATATATATATAAACTACCTTTACGTTTTCACCATATGTGTGAATCTTTTCTTACCAAATTCAGAAGCAAAAAATGATCTTTGCAACAGAATATGGAAAAGGACAATGGCAGCTATTGTGTCATTGTCATTGGTGGATTGAAATGTAATTTATCTCTTCTGTTTTTTCCTCACATTTTCTATTTTGATCCAGAAATAAAATTTAACATGGTGTTAAAAATGATCCTATTAAATTTTGATTAAATGAATATTAGAAATATCTCTAGCATTATCCTTTTAATATAAAAAAAGCTTGGAAATAAATATTCCAACGCGTACGTAACGTTTATCAACATAAAAATGTTATTTTTTATTTTTTTTTTGGAAAATGATATTAAATTAATATGTAAATTCCTAAAATAAATCAATCTTTGCTTGGTCTTCAAGAAATTAATATATATATATATATATATATATATAAGTTTACAAGAAATTCCGTTGGCATTTAAAAAAAAGCTCTTATGTACTTCATGTTCCCCAGTAAGCAAAAATTAATGCTTCAATGTTCCTCATCTTTTCCTAAACTTTTATTTTTTAAAACTAATTATTGGGTTATAATAACTAGTCTGAACCCCATCCAACAAAGACGTTTTTCTTTCCCTTTTTTTTTTGTTTTTTTTTTTGTTTTTTGAAGATCTCCAATAAATTTAATATTAGGAACTGAATTAATAAATATACCATCATGATAAACATATCTGTTATCTCGATAGATTTTAACATAATATATATATATATATATTAATACACACAAATTATATTATAAAATTATATCTGTTTTTTTTTAATGGATCGTTGAATGCTCATTGACTCTTATTATATCTATTGTGTTAATTTGGCTATTCAAAAATATAGGGGAAAAAAACTAAAAATAAATAGAGAAGTGAGTAAAGACAAGAGAGGAGTGCGCTGCAAGGCTATCAGGTTGCGTGAGCAGGTCGAAGTCAAATCGAACCATTATTTTGGGCAAATGAAAATCCGTTACGTAGTTGTTGTCGTTTTATTTTTATTATTATTTATTTTTTACTTTGTCTTTTGGTCAAATATTGAAAAATAAAATCCCCCCTTTTTATTATTTTATTTTTTTTATTTTTTTTCCCCCTTTTCCTTATCAGAATCCAAGCTGCAAAACAGCTTAAAATTATTTGAAATTATCTTCCTTTAAAATTTAAAAAAATTATCTTATAGTTCCACACATCCGTTTTTCCATCCATTGTTTTATTCCAAGATTTATTATCGTAGTTTTAGGAGTAAAATATAAAATTTGCAATACTTCAATGGGGCTAAAATATATTTAACCCTTAAAAAATATTTACAATGCATCAGTGGTTAATTTTTTTCAAATAATTTTCAAGAGAATAATATTTTTTTAATAATTTTTTGAATCTTAATTTAAATTATAGTACTTTCTTTTCATTGTAAGTAGGCTTATGATATTTAACAAAGAGATTGCAGTTTATGTGTATTTTTCAAACTTCTAAAAGGTATAAGGGATGGCAAAACAACAAGGTTGCTTCTAGCTTTATAAGCCTTGGTGAAACCTAAGCTTGGTAATGCTTTTTGTTATTTTTATTATTATTATTTTAATTATATAAGTCTATATTACTATAATACATATAATTAATATAAACTGTTAAACATCTTCTCGTAATAAAATTTTCATTATGAAATTTGATACTTTCTAAATTTTTAATAAAAAATTAACAAATATTTATTTATAATAAATTTATGAATACTTCATAACTTTTAAGTTTTCAAAAAAATAAAATAAAAATTAATCTCTCATAGATATTATAAGTCTACAATTATTTAATAAATCCTACAATGTTAAATTTAGATATAACAATAGTCTAATTAACTTTAATATAACTTTTTAACGGATTCCAATTCATTAATGTTTATAATTTATTATTATTTTTTTTTCATTTTGAAAATGTGAACCATACAGATTAAGTTACTTAAATATTTTTCCAAATTTTTTCTTCCCCTTTTTTAAACACTAATTTTTCTTTTTTGTATTTTTATTATTTTTTAATTTCTTATAAATTCTTTTAGAACATTTTTTTTCCCAATAAAACTTAATCTAGCTTAGAAAAGAAAAATTGATAAAAAAGCTCACACCTTATGATGTTTAGGTGCATATTAGATGAGTGATATTTTTTATTAGAAACAATGTTGTGATAAACTAGTGATTTTTGACAAATGGTCGTTCGTGTTTTCCATTGATGTCTGAAAAATATGTTACGTGCTCGCATCTCCCACAGAAGGTACTACATGACTAGGATCCCATGTGAATCCTACATGTGGAATTAATATTCAATCTTATCCAAAGCCAATATTTATGTTTCACATTTTTTTTTCTTGCTTCATTTATGTTTCACATTTAAAATTATATATATATTCTAAATTAATGAAGAAAAAATTAAATTACTGATGCGGATTCATGGAAAACACGTGCAGAGCAGGATAACATTCAATATGATGGTGTTTCTCATCTTAATTATCTTCACAGAAAATTTATTTTCCCTTGAACTGTAAAAACAAGACGACAAAGTTCTGTAGCACATGGAATCAAAACTCTTAACCAAAAATGATGTTGCCTTTTTCTTTTCTCCAATTTATTAGTGTGTGTGTGTGTGTGTGTGTATATATCTGTAAATTTGGATTAAAGGCTCACGTCCTTCACCGGTTTAAGTGAAAATTAATGCCAGATTACTAAAATTGCCAATTATACATGCTTGTAATTTGAGCTGGGTTTTCCTCATTTATGCCTCTGATATATATATATATATATGTATATTTCTGTTTTTATAAATTAGGGAGGACATATTTCATCAACGTAAGACTTATCACCTGACCATATCATGTATTTTCTTCTATATGGTTTTCTTAAGCATGTACTCCATAATATATATATATATATATATACATTATACATTGTTATTCCTCAGGTTTTATCTTTTAAAACCAAATTTTTGGTTCACAAAAATATGAAGTCAGAAGCCTATCCAATAAGATTTCAAGTTTTAATTTAATATTTCGAACTGAATCAATATATATCTTTGACCAAAACAGGAAAATCTTTTTCGGGCTCTTGGGTCCTCTCTTTTACCCAAATATATATATATATCTCGTTGAAGATGCTTGCACTCATATCTTGAAACAAACTACAAACCGTAAAGTTATTAAAACTTATATTCTTTTAAAATTTTATCTATAATTTTAGGCATATTATTTTTCCATGCCAAATTCATTATTCATTCTAAAAATTTACAATACATCAGTAGTTAAATTTTTTTAATTAATTTTCAAGAGAAAAATGATTTAAATATATTCATTCCGTGATAAATTGGCTTATGCATTGATTAAGAGACTAAAAAATTGTATTTTTCTAAGAAATGATCTCATAATAAACGAGTCATTTGTTGGGTGGTTTGGATTTCCATTGAAGTTTGACAAATGCAATACTCGGATTTCCCACATAATTGCATGATGACTAGGATCCTACATGGGATATTCAATTAATATCCAAATATTTATGTTTAACGATAAATTAAAAAAAAATTCAAAATTTTTGAAGAAAAATGATAAATAAAAAAAACCCCGGACCAAAGGATTTTGCATTTTCTCTGACATTCTAATTTAATGATTATAGTGTGTGGGCTGCTTTCTATCCAAGCCTACTTATTTAGATTCAAATAAGATTGTAATCCAAAACTAATTAATAATGGATAAAGTAGCTTATTTAAATTATACAATGCATGTTTTTTAAGTTATATACGGAACTTTTCTTTTACATTTTCATAATAATCACCTTTTCAAAAGAAGTTTTGACATTTGTCTATTTTTACACAAAGTTCGATAATTCGTTTAGTTTTGATATCACTAATAGGAAGTGTGGGCTCCTTCTCTATTCAAATCCAACTATTCAGATCCAAATGAGATTTCAATTCAAAATCAACTTATAATGAATAATCTACCCAATAATGATGTGTCAATTCTTTGTCCGTGGGGATATTCAGGATCATGCAGGAAGAAAAAGTATTGTTTTTTGCTACCGCATTGCTTAGTTTGAATCTTCCAATTAGTTCAAGGGTGGGCAGTAATGTGTCACATAACTAGTGAGATCTGTGGTTTATTGATTGCGATATAAGGTCATGGTACTCTTAGGAAGGAAAAAGAGTGCTCTTAGGAAGGAAAAAGAGTGCTACAACCCGTATAACCCATTTTGAACTGTCTTAAAGTGGTGTATAAAAGAATGGTATCTTATCATCAGCCAAAAAAGAGTGGTATCTTTTTTCAATGTAAAAATAAGCTCCTTTTAATTTATATTTAAATACACAGCTTCTCATAAACACAATAAATAGAGGAATGGGATCCTCTACCTTTCTATCTCCAATGAAATTCAATACGTCATTAAAAAAATTCTAAAGGAAAAAGACGTTACATTTAATTCCATTTTCTCTTTTTTCCAATTTGCAATCTTGAATAAAAACATATTAGCATCTTTTTCACCCTTGAATGAAGCAAATCTCTTGGGCATTTGCAAGCTTGGTGATCTTTCCATCCCATATTCACTAGATACTATTCGGTTTGCAAATTCTATTAAACCCACAAGCACCACTATTGAAAGTTTTTAAACGATCAAATTAAATCAAACAATTGAAAATTACTCGCTAGCTATTTGTAATCCCAGCTCTGTGTATATATATGCCCCAAGCCACATCCTTGTTTTCTTCATTGGTTCATTTTTAATCTTAATAGCCATTTTTCAAATTGGAGTTCCAACTTGCAACTTCAAAGTTCCTTCCAAAGGTATATGGCGGTAGACTTAATTTAAAGGGACTCAGAAGCTTTAATTTTCCAAGCAACAATTTTTCTATGAACCTTCTCACCCCCATTGATCGAGACAGTAAATATGCATTCTCTAGTTCTTATCATTGTTTCTTATCCTCAATTGAAGCATGGCCAAATGTAACACCATAAATACCTTTGCTTAAATTGAAGAAACCTAAACCAGGCCACCTGGCAAATAAATTCCACCTTCACCCCATTTGCCCATCTATCATGGGGGACATTCATAAGTGAAAAGATATGGAAAATTTTAAAAATAAAATAAACAATAATATCAAAAGCATGAATTTTTTTTTTATTTTTTATTTTACCAAATTTGTTTATTAAAATGATGTGGCATAACCTCACAGTTTTTTTCTTCAAATAGTAATCTTACGTCACATTATTTTGGTAAATAAATGTTCTGAAAAGGACAATGGCAGCTATTGTGTCATTGGTGGATTGAAATGTAATTTATGCCTTCTCTTTTTTCCAAACCTTTTCTATTTTGATCTAAAGTCAAATTTAACGGAGTTTTCAAATTAATCTTATCAAGTCTTTATTAAGTGAATATTAGCATTATTCTTTTAATATAAAAAAAACTTGAAAATAAATATTCCAACGCGTACGTAACGTTTATCAACATAAAAATGTTATATTTTTATTATTTTTTTTTAGAAAATAATATTAAATTAATATGTAAATTCCTAAAATAAATCAATCTTTGCTTGGTCTTCAAGAAATTAATATATATATATATATATATATATATAAAAGTTCGCAAGAAATTCCGTTGGCATTTAAAAACAAAGCTCTTATGTACTTCATGCTCCCCAGTAAGCAAAAATTAATGCTTCAATTTTCCTCGTCTTTTCCTAAACTTTTATTTTTAAAACTAATTATTGGGTTATAATAACTAGTCTGAAGCCCATCCAACAAAGACGTTTTTCTTTCCCCTTTTTTTTTTTTTTTTTTTTTTTTGTTTTTTGAAGATCTCCAATGAATTTAATATTAGGAACTGAATTAATAAATATACCATCATGATAAACATATCTGTTATATATATATATATATATATTAATACACACAAATTATATTATAAAATTATATCTGTTTTTTTTTTTAATGGATCGTTGAATGCTCATTGACTCTTATTATATCTATTGTGTTAATTTCACCTGGCAAATAAATTCCACCTTCACCCCATTTGCCCATCTATCATGGGTGACATTCATAAGTGAAAAGATATGGAAAATTTTAAAATTAAAATAAACAATAATATCAAAAGCATGAATTTTTTTTATTTTATTTTTTATTTTACCAAATTTGTTTATTAAAATGATGTGGCATAACCTCACACAGTTTTTTCTTCAAATAGTAATCTTACGTCACATTATTTTGGTAAATAAATGTTCTGAAAAAATTTCATACCTCTAGCATCATCCTAAAATAAATGTAAAGGTTCTCTAAAAGTCTGTTTGACTAGACTTTCTAATTTTATTTTATTTTATTTTTTAAAATGAATGTGTCAATTATTTCTTGGTGGCACGTTGAGGAAGTGACAGGGGAATCCATAAGAAAGAAGAGCATTGTTTGTTGGTGCCACGTATCTTAGGTTAAAACTTCCAAATTAATCGATGGGTGCGTACTGAGTCTTTTTCTTTTTGTGGAAAAGGGTGTGTAAAGTTGCGTGTACTCTTGTAGAGACTTAGAAAATCTTGTATGAAGCGGTGTTACCAGCTCAGCTGGTACCACTTCAAACGGTTGAATGCCATGTGTTTGAAAAAATTGTGTCATGTTATGTGAAAAAACCAGCTCACTAGCTCTTTAAGATAAATATTTGCACCATCGTTTTCCTCGCCATCTGCCACTCCTTTTCTCCATAACAAGAGCTTCTGCCATTTCAGCTGTTGCACTAAGAGGTGTTTAGAAGTGGCTCAAAATATTTTGATCTGATAAGAGACAAAGAGAAATATATCTTAACTCTTTTTAATTTTTGCTATGATTCAAAGATTTTCTGGATTGGAATTAGCAAAATCTTGTTTGTTTGTTGATGGAAGTGGCCCAAGATTTTCTCATTGATGGAAGACATTCTTGGCTGCAGATAGCTCTAATGAAGTGGATTTGAAACTTCTCATTGATGGCTTTACTTAAGAGAGATCTTGTAGTTAAATGCTTTGAATTTCTAAAAATAATGTAGAATAAAGATCGGTTTCCAAATTCATCCTCAGATTGATTCAATCACAGAAGTTTATTTTAACCCAAGCTTGTCTCAAAACGTTGCATATTTTTATCTTTTAAATGAAAAAAAAAAAAGAAATTGAATTAAAAAAAAAAAAATCAATGTCTTCTTTTTGAAAAAAATCTAAAAAAGCAAATATTCATCCACTACTAGAATCGAGCTGATACACGACGCAAGTACTGCGTCACACTAAATAAACAGCGACGCATTTGACTGAGTCGCCAAATGTCTTGTCGCGAAATATATAAGATAACAGGCGACGTATAATAACAGTCGCCTAATAATACATTTTAGCGACGCACATTATGTAACACCCCGTCCCGAATCGCATCGGAATCCGTGCACGTTGACCGAGGTTGACCGTTGACCGTTGACCGAAGGGGTCGAAGTTGACTTTTTGACTCGGTGGGAATTTCGAGTTGACCAGGGTACCGTGGCGAAGTGCATGACGCCCTGAGTTCGTAGACTAGTAGCACGTCGAAAACGGAGCTACGGTTTGAAAGTTATGGGCAAAACAAGTTGAAGTGTAAACTGTCTAAAAGGTGCCGGGAGTTGACTTTTTCTTGTGATGTAATTGTGAGTTGACTCTTGTATGGTTGTAAAGTACTCGTCGATACGAGTTCACAGACTAGCGGCACGCTCAAAACGGACATCCGGTTAAAAAGTTATGGACGTTTGAAGTTTACCGGATACCGTATTATTTTAATATTTTTTTGGGTCGGTGAACAGTGAAACGCCACGTGTCAGTTTCTGATTGGTCCACGTGGCATGAACAGTGTCATGCAGGGGTTTTATTTGTTAAAACACTCGGGGAAGAGAGAGAAAGAGAGAGAAGAGAGAGAAAGAGAGAGAGGAGAGAGAAAGAGCCACCGCCGGCCACCGGATTTTGTCACTGTTCCGGCCGAGTTACTGTACACGCGCCGGACAGAAAGCTTGCCCACCTCATTTCCGGCAAAACCTCCAAATTTCACGGCGAACGGCCGCCGGACGCGCCCGGATCGGACGTCCGAAGTTTGGCGGCGATTTTTCCCCTCCACCGCCGGCCACCGCGAATCGGCACTATTCCGGCCGATATACAGTACACGCGCCATACACCCAGCATCCTCTCCTCAAGTCCGGCCTACCCACCAAAAATCACGGCCATCGGACCACCGACGCACCGGGATCGGAGCGTTTTCCGGCGAGGGGTCGAAAATCTTCAAACGGTGATTTCTCCGCCGTCCGACCTCCGTTTTGCTCACCGTCGGTCCGGTTGGATTGCTCTCCTCACGATCTACAAATCTGCAAAATTTCACAGCAAACGGCCACTGTCGGAAATTACTGTTCCGGCGACGGTTGCCGGTGACGTGGCGGCCCGCCGGAAATTACTGTTCCGGCGAGTACCCGAAAATTCCGGCCAGCTCCAGTCCGCAGTGTTCGACCTCCTGAACCCAAATCCGACTTCCGTTTCCACCAATTCGCGACGGTTTGGGAGAATTGCGGAGCCGAAACCCGAAAAGCTTCCCGATAAAATTCCGACCCCGTCGGGTACGATCATCAGAAATTAAGACCGGATCTGTGATTAGCATCACTCGAGCTTCGATTCGGTATATCATTCGTAAATTTTAGTTATCGTTTGGTGTTCGCTCCTCGGGTACCCATTTGGGGATTACCCGAATAAAATATTAATATTTGTGGTTTTGGTACTGTGGATGTTTTAGGTGCACGTGCAAGTAGCGGAGTCGATCCTGCGGAGGATCTTGATTGAGATACGTGCACAAGGTGAGTGACCCACCTTCAAATTAATTTTGGGAATTTAATTGGTGAATATATAATGTGTGATTTAAATATTTGGAATTTAATTTCTATGTGCCAAATATTTATTTGAATTATTGTGGAATTATTTGTGAATTTATCGGATTTAAGAAAATGTGTATTTCACCAATTTATGCCATGTGGAATTATTTTATGGTTTTGAGGATTTTGAAATTGGTGTGGTTTTAATGGTAAATTGGGCACGATTTGATTTTCAAATATTTCAAGGAAAATATTTGGTTATGTTGGTGATTTCAATTTTTATGAAATATGCCCATAAAATATTATGGGATTTGATTATGATATTTCGAGAAATTATTTATGCTTGGAAAAAAAAAAATGTGGATATTTGAATTGATGGATTTGGGAGTTGGTGGATTTGAAAATCATGGGATTTATGGTATTAATTATAAGGAAATTGTGGAGAATTTCCCGGTTCAAGCGGATGGATTATGCCCGCTATGTTTATGAAAAATGTGAAATTTGTTTTATAATTTAAATTGTGGATTTTATGATTTTTAGATGCACCGTGCACGTACTGGTGTTCTGATTATGTGATATGGTATATGTGATATGGATATTGTGCACACGGATATGATTAGCGCGCAGGTGGGTGTGAGTAGCGCGCGGTTGATATTATGAGGGTGTCCTGTGGATGCCATCGGAGAGGGCGGCCACCCCCCTTTGGCCGGGACACCAGGTTAGCAGCGGCGCAGTGGGACGCCACGCGACCGTATGCCGGTTTCTTTCTATAACCTCCTGTCTGGCGGTACCTTGGGACGCTGGGTACTGTTGGCGCCACTGGTATATAGTGGGTGCATCAAATGATTTTCAGAACTGTGTTTTAAAAATAAAATGTTTGGAAACTGTATTGGAATTAAAAATATAATATCACTGTTCTGGTATTTAATTGATGTCTTGGTTTTCGGGAAATATGAATAAAGGGTTTTGTGAAAATGTTTTAAAAGGGGAACCTTTCCAACTGAGAGAATTGTAAGGGTTTTGAGAGACATTATTATTTCCAAATAATTATTATTTATATACCTATTACCGTGGTATGCTAGTGTAGAGTAGTAGGGTCGCTCACTGAGATGATTAGCATCTCACACTCTTAAATTCCGTTCCTCTAGGTACCAGGTTGTCGGTGTTCACTCGGAGCGGACTTGATCTTCCTCGCTGTTTTAGTTCGGCAGTACCCTGTTATTCTTTTATTGCAGTTGTAATATTTCTTTCACTCTTGTGTATTTATTTTGCACTGGATTACTGTATTTATTTTTTTTAAGTACTGCAATTTGTGGAACCAATTTGTAGTTTGTGGGAGGAATAAGGGGATATTTTTGAAGTGTGTTTTCAGTGCAGGTAAATTTGTGGTAAGTAAATCCCTTAGGGGAGGTGCTGCCGGATTTTCCGTTGGAAGGTTCGGTGGTATTTCCCTGGGATCAGGGCTGTCTAGGGTTCCGGAGGAGGAATTCTGGACGGGTCCTGACAGTTGGTATCAGAGCTCTAGGTTCTAGTATTCCTAAGGGACTGTGCATTGTTGTGCATCCTATCCGTGTTTAATCTCTCGTTTTACCCGTGTGAAAGCGTTCTTTCTGTTTGTCTCGAAGTAAATTCGTTGCCCGAGTTTGAATAACTCTAATCTTCGAGGGTGTCAATTAGGATCATCTAGCCTAACAGGAAATTCCTATGGCCTAGTCGATGGTCGAGGATGCCTTTTTTTTTTTTTTTTGAAGGTCAAGCTTATCATCGTGAATGGTATCCGTTTCGTTCATGGAGGAGAAAGATGATTGTCTAAGGATGTGTGTCGATCGATCGATTTCAAGGCGTCAAAATATTTTCCCGATCGATTATCAAAATTAAATACTTTTCAAAGTGGTATTTGAAATTAAAGGTGTTTTATTCAAGTATTTTTGGTTTGTGTTCATACATGTATCTGTATGTTATATTGTTTGATATTATACTGCACCATATGGAGGCGGCGAACCAATGTGGTCCATGTAGAGCTAGCCCCATGATCATGTTGCCTACGAGCCCGGGGAATTGGACGGCCAATATAGGCAACCACCCTGGTTTGTATTGGTAGCAGAGTGTCGGCGACAGTTGGAATCATGGATTACGTAACATGTAGAAGGTGTTGTACGTACCTCCATTACAAGCGTGCATATTTTATTTTATGCTATGGATTTTAAGATATGAATTTCAATGTGGAGTTTTAACAATTGCCTATGCAAGTTAGGTATATTTGAAAAATATATTTTATTATTTGTTTATTGTTATGGTTTTTCCAAAAGCGACTTAAGGTTAAGTATCGCCAATTAAGAATCCAAAGCAGGGTATCGTTAAGTTCAAAAAGGAGATCTTAAAGGAAGCACGTGATTCAAAGTATGCGATACACCCCAAGGGTACCAAGACGTATGGAATGCTCACTGGATGACATGGTGGTTTGGCATGATAAAGGAAGTTGCAAGATCCGAATAAAGGTACTTAAGTCACTGACAAGTAAAGTAGGGAGATGTAAATATGGATTTCGTGCTTAAACTATCATTCACAAAGAGAAGGTACGACAGCGTTGAGAGAATCAAGCAAGATCCGGATAGCGACTAAAGTTCTACTTGGTGGTTGATGAGGTTAATGAGATGAGGATGATTCCTTAGGCATGGTTGGATGTTTAAGCATGGTTATTTTTCATTCTAGAAGCTAAGATCTTGATATCTTATTTCCTTGGAGATTTAAGGTTCGTATTGATGGTGCTTCATCGATTCAAGGTGGTTGATATTGTTGGTGATAATTTACAATGATAAGGAGTATGATTTTTGGGACGGAGTTAGAATTTAAGAAGTGTGGAATACTTTATTGGGTTAAGGATCTAGTGATTTGTTCATAGTATTGGTGGTGATGCTAGAATTAGGATTTAAATTTCTTATTGCTTGAGGTGTGGATTCATGGAATTTATTTGAAATAAGGGAAACTTAGGGTTTTCAAGAATGATATTTGGATGTTGAGAATTTTATTCATGACCTTGATGAATTTAGTTAAAAGAAAGATTGATGTTTGTCGAGGTTAAGGCTATTGGTTAATCAATGAGGAGCAGGGGCTTTATAATTGTAAGTACTAGGAGGGTAATCGAAGATAAGTGAATTAATCTCAACCTTAACTTGGTGATACCAGTATTTGAGGAAATTAGACTTAAGTTCTAATCTAACCTTTTAAAGTGCTGATCGAGTCACGAGAGTTGGTTGTTGGTTTAAGGATGCATGCTTTAGAAGCACCTTATGGTTAGCGTTCGACTATGACCAAGACTTGTAGATCGTGTTCTCGTGGACCAATTTGACTATCCTTAATTAGTAGGCATGAGAAGGAAAGTTGCACAAGAGGGAAGTTAAAGTCACTATTAGGCGAATGTAGTGGCAGATGCTTTGAGTAGGAAGGCTACTGGATCCCTTGCTCACATCCAAGTCATCCAACTACCTCTCATGGTGGAGTTGAAGAAGATGGGGGTGTTAATGCATATGCATCCTTCAGGAGTTCTCATGGCTAGCTTCCAGGTACGACCGGTGTTGGTGGATCGTATAGTAGAGACCCAAATGGAAGATCCTAAGTTGAGGACAATTAAGGGCAAGGTACAAGAAGGTCTTGATCCGGAATTTTCCATAAGGAGGGATGGAGCCCTCGTGTATAAAGGACGACTTTGTGTTCCGGATATTCCAGGACTCAAGAAGGAGATTTTAGAGGAGGCGCATAGCTCGATGTATGCGATGCATCCGGGAAGTACCAAGATGTACCGGACGCTTGTTAAGTATTATTGGTGGATTGGTATGAAGAGAGAAGTGGCAGACTTCGTATTAAAGTGTTTGATTTGTCAACAAGTGAAAGCAGAAAGATAGAAGCCTTCGGGACTACTCCAACCTTTACCGATTCCCGTGTGGAAGTGGGAAGAACTCAATATGGACTTCGTATTCAAGCTTCCTTCCACACCTAGAAGGTACGACGGCATTTGGGTAATCATTGATCGTCTCACCAAGTCGGCACACTTCCTACCGGTACGAGAACGTTTTTCGCCCGAGAAGTTAGCCCAGTTGTTCGTGCAACGCATTGTAAGTCTTCATGGAGTACCGTTAGCCATCGTCTCCGATCGAGATCCGCGCTTTACTTCACGACTATGGCGGAAGTTGGCTGATGCACTAGGAGCAAGACTTAACTACAGCACCGCTTTTCACCCACAATCTGATGGACAAGCAGAGCGCACAATCCAGACATTAGAAGACATGCTAAGGTCTTGCATTATGCAATTTAGCGGTAGCTGGGATGAACAACTGCCACTGATAGAGTTTGTCTACAACAACAGTTATCAAGCGAGTACTGGAATGTCCCCGTATGAAGCTTTATATGGGAGGCAGTGTCGGACACCTTTGTGTTGGAGTGAGGTAGGAGAAGAGAGGCTCCTTGCAACAACTAATGCGGTCGGATCTGAGTATTTAAGGATGACCTTGGACAAGGTGAAGATCGTTAGGGATCGATTGAAGGTTGCCCAAGATAGACAGAAGAGTTACGCCGATGTGCGTAGAAAGGATTTGGAATTCGAGGTAGGAGATTGGGTATTCCTAAAACTATCTCCATGGAAAGGAGTAGTACGTTTTGGACGACGAGGTAAGTTGGGTCCTCGTTATATTGGGCCTTACGAGGTTACGGAGAGGATTGGCCCGGTGGCGTATAGGTTGGCGTTACCGGAAGAGCTAGCTCGAGTACACAACGTGTTTCATGTGTCGATGCTACGGAAGTATATTGCAGACCCTTCGCACGTACTCGAGAGTCCGGATATAGAGATAAGGGAAGATCTTTCGTATGTGGAGCAGCCAGTACAGATTTTGGATCGCGAGGAACGCACGCTACGCAACAAGACTATTCCTCTAGTTAAGGTCTTATGGCGGAACCACTTGGTCGAGGAAGCAACGTGGGAACCCGAAGCACAGATGCGTGAGCAGTACCCGTATCTGTTCCAGTGACGTGCGGAAATTTCGAGGACGAAATTTTTGTAAGGGGGGAAGGCTGTAACACCCCGTCCCGAATCGCATCGGAATCCGTGCACGTTGACCGAGGTTGACCGTTGACCGTTGACCGAAGGGGTCGAAGTTGACTTTTTGACTCGGTGGGAATTTCGAGTTGACCAGGGTACCGTGGCGAAGTGCATGACGCCCTGAGTTCGTAGACTAGTAGCACGTCGAAAACGGAGCTACGGTTTGAAAGTTATGGGCAAAACAAGTTGAAGTGTAAACTGTCTAAAAGGTGCCGGGAGTTGACTTTTTCTTGTGATGTAATTGTGAGTTGACTCTTGTATGGTTGTAAAGTACTCGTCGATACGAGTTCACAGACTAGCGGCACGCTCAAAACGGACATCCGGTTAAAAAGTTATGGACGTTTGAAGTTTACCGGATACCGTATTATTTTAATATTTTTTTGGGTCGGTGAACAGTGAAACGCCACGTGTCAGTTTCTGATTGGTCCACGTGGCATGAACAGTGTCATGCAGGGGTTTTATTTGTTAAAACACTCGGGGAAGAGAGAGAAAGAGAGAGAAGAGAGAGAAAGAGAGAGAGGAGAGAGAAAGAGCCACCGCCGGCCACCGGATTTTGTCACTGTTCCGGCCGAGTTACTGTACACGCGCCGGACAGAAAGCTTGCCCACCTCATTTCCGGCAAAACCTCCAAATTTCACGGCGAACGGCCGCCGGACGCGCCCGGATCGGACGTCCGAAGTTTGGCGGCGATTTTTCCCCTCCACCGCCGGCCACCGCGAATCGGCACTATTCCGGCCGATATACAGTACACGCGCCATACACCCAGCATCCTCTCCTCAAGTCCGGCCTACCCACCAAAAATCACGGCCATCGGACCACCGACGCACCGGGATCGGAGCGTTTTCCGGCGAGGGGTCGAAAATCTTCAAACGGTGATTTCTCCGCCGTCCGACCTCCGTTTTGCTCACCGTCGGTCCGGTTGGATTGCTCTCCTCACGATCTACAAATCTGCAAAATTTCACAGCAAACGGCCACTGTCGGAAATTACTGTTCCGGCGACGGTTGCCGGTGACGTGGCGGCCCGCCGGAAATTACTGTTCCGGCGAGTACCCGAAAATTCCGGCCAGCTCCAGTCCGCAGTGTTCGACCTCCTGAACCCAAATCCGACTTCCGTTTCCACCAATTCGCGACGGTTTGGGAGAATTGCGGAGCCGAAACCCGAAAAGCTTCCCGATAAAATTCCGACCCCGTCGGGTACGATCATCAGAAATTAAGACCGGATCTGTGATTAGCATCACTCGAGCTTCGATTCGGTATATCATTCGTAAATTTTAGTTATCGTTTGGTGTTCGCTCCTCGGGTACCCATTTGGGGATTACCCGAATAAAATATTAATATTTGTGGTTTTGGTACTGTGGATGTTTTAGGTGCACGTGCAAGTAGCGGAGTCGATCCTGCGGAGGATCTTGATTGAGATACGTGCACAAGGTGAGTGACCCACCTTCAAATTAATTTTGGGAATTTAATTGGTGAATATATAATGTGTGATTTAAATATTTGGAATTTAATTTCTATGTGCCAAATATTTATTTGAATTATTGTGGAATTATTTGTGAATTTATCGGATTTAAGAAAATGTGTATTTCACCAATTTATGCCATGTGGAATTATTTTATGGTTTTGAGGATTTTGAAATTGGTGTGGTTTTAATGGTAAATTGGGCACGATTTGATTTTCAAATATTTCAAGGAAAATATTTGGTTATGTTGGTGATTTCAATTTTTATGAAATATGCCCATAAAATATTATGGGATTTGATTATGATATTTCGAGAAATTATTTATGCTTGGAAAAAAAAAAATGTGGATATTTGAATTGATGGATTTGGGAGTTGGTGGATTTGAAAATCATGGGATTTATGGTATTAATTATAAGGAAATTGTGGAGAATTTCCCGGTTCAAGCGGATGGATTATGCCCGCTATGTTTATGAAAAATGTGAAATTTGTTTTATAATTTAAATTGTGGATTTTATGATTTTTAGATGCACCGTGCACGTACTGGTGTTCTGATTATGTGATATGGTATATGTGATATGGATATTGTGCACACGGATATGATTAGCGCGCAGGTGGGTGTGAGTAGCGCGCGGTTGATATTATGAGGGTGTCCTGTGGATGCCATCGGAGAGGGCGGCCACCCCCCTTTGGCCGGGACACCAGGTTAGCAGCGGCGCAGTGGGACGCCACGCGACCGTATGCCGGTTTCTTTCTATAACCTCCTGTCTGGCGGTACCTTGGGACGCTGGGTACTGTTGGCGCCACTGGTATATAGTGGGTGCATCAAATGATTTTCAGAACTGTGTTTTAAAAATAAAATGTTTGGAAACTGTATTGGAATTAAAAATATAATATCACTGTTCTGGTATTTAATTGATGTCTTGGTTTTCGGGAAATATGAATAAAGGGTTTTGTGAAAATGTTTTAAAAGGGGAACCTTTCCAACTGAGAGAATTGTAAGGGTTTTGAGAGACATTATTATTTCCAAATAATTATTATTTATATACCTATTACCGTGGTATGCTAGTGTAGAGTAGTAGGGTCGCTCACTGAGATGATTAGCATCTCACACTCTTAAATTCCGTTCCTCTAGGTACCAGGTTGTCGGTGTTCACTCGGAGCGGACTTGATCTTCCTCGCTGTTTTAGTTCGGCAGTACCCTGTTATTCTTTTATTGCAGTTGTAATATTTCTTTCACTCTTGTGTATTTATTTTGCACTGGATTACTGTATTTATTTTTTTTAAGTACTGCAATTTGTGGAACCAATTTGTAGTTTGTGGGAGGAATAAGGGGATATTTTTGAAGTGTGTTTTCAGTGCAGGTAAATTTGTGGTAAGTAAATCCCTTAGGGGAGGTGCTGCCGGATTTTCCGTTGGAAGGTTCGGTGGTATTTCCCTGGGATCAGGGCTGTCTAGGGTTCCGGAGGAGGAATTCTGGACGGGTCCTGACACATTATATTTTTAGCGACTCATACAGTGATGTACTTATAGCGACTAATAAAATAGCGACTCTTTATAATAAAGTCGCTAATAAATTTTTAGCGACAGTTGTGTGATTAGTCGCCAAATAATTATGTCGCTAAAAATTCTTTCTGAATAGCGACTCATTCATTTTAGCGACACATTTTGTTTGTCGCCTATTTAGCGACGCTTTAGTTTTGGCGACACATTTTGTTTGTCGCCTATTTAGCGACTCTTTAGTTTTGGCGACACATTTTGTTTGTCGCCTATTTAGCGACACTTTATTTTTTGCGACACATTTTGTTTGTCGCCTATTTAGCGACACTTTAATTTTTGCGACGCATTATTTGAGTCTCTCTTTTAACGACGTTATATTTTTAGCGACTATTTTTTAGTGTCTCTAAAATAGCGTCTCATGAATTTTTAGCGACTCCGTTTTGCATCTATGTAGCGACGTATTAGGTTTAGCGACAAATTTTGTGGATCTGTTTTTTAACGACCCGTAACAATTAGCGAGGAGTTTTTAGTGTCGCCATATTAGCGACCGTTTATATTTTAGCGACATATTATAAGAGTCGCATATTTATTAATTTTTAGCGACTCTTTGACCTATTTAGCGACGTATACAACTATATATTTATGTCGCTAAAAATTATATGAGTCGCCAAATTGATCTTATTATATGTCGTTATATATTTTAGGCGACTTTTAGTTATATTCATAAACCGCCATTTCTTTTATTTTTTAGATTTATCTTCATAAAAATTTATTAAAATATAAAATTAATTATAATAGCAAAAAACCCAAACTAACTTCGTCCAAAATAATTAAAATATAAAATTTAAAATAAATACTTGTTCATAACAAAACAATAATCAATATAATTAAATATCATCTCATTGACATACATATGCATACTTATTGAGATGGAAGTTGATGTACTCTAGTTGACGATATTATGCCCTCATACTGCATATGGAAAAATAAAAAATTTTGTTAGCACTGACGCAAAATAAATTAATAAAAACTTAATCATAATTAATAAATTAAATTGTAATTTGGCAAACGAAAATTTAATGAATATTTACCTTCTTAAGGTTTGGCGTGGCACATATTCTCCTAATTAAAGTGGATAACACATAAGAAAAAAACACACAATGAATAAATAAATATTACTTAAAATATAATTATAAGTTAATAAATATACGTACCAATTTATTTAGAAGATATTGTTTATCCATATCCCCTCACAGTCATTACGAACATAGCCACTCTCACATTCATCCTCATTATCATTTTCATCAACACTTGGCAATTGTATGGCAAATGGATTGTGAGCCATTGTAGTATCGCCAAGAACATCTTCTTCAACCAATTCTTCTTCAACCAAAGTACAATGTCGTGGTGGAGTTAAAACAACAGACCATCTCGAGTCAAGTTGATCTTCAACATAAAATATTTGTTGAACTTGTGAAGCCATGATGAATGGGTCAGATTTATATCCAATTTTACTAAAGTTAACACATGTAAACCCCATCTCATCAACTTTCACACCACTGCTGTCAACCCAATCACACTTGAACACTGGAATTCGAAACATAGTATAATCGACGTCCCAAATCTCTCTTATGATCCCATAGTATGTCATCTCGGCTAAAATTGGGTTATTATCCTTAGCACTAGCAAAATGCTCACTTTTGGCAATAACTTTGACACCACTATTCTGGGTGACCCTCTTATTATCCATATTTAGAGTGTTGAATCTAACTCCTCTAATGACATATCCTTCATGTTTCGTTACCACCCATTGCGGACCATGGGCTAACCATCGTAATGTTTCAGACACTGTGTGGTTAGGTTGACTTCGCTCTTGTGCAATCTAGTCAATAGAAAAATATGAAAATTTAAAGCTAAAACAATGATATTATATATTGAATATTTAACTTTCCCATACCTTATCACGTAACCAGTACGGAAATGTACGTTTGTGTTCGTCTAGAAACCATTTTTCTTTTTTTCCTCGATTTTTTTTGCTTGACTTCAAGACTTCAAAATGAATACTAAAACAAATAAAAGTTGTTGTAATTAATAAAAATATATCCAACATATGAACTTATCGATGCCTATTAATATATTCAAAATATCAACTAAATTATACATGTTGATATATATATATATATATATTAAAAATATATATCAACTATTTTATACATTAACATGTATATACGTACCTGACATACGGTTCCACTTCTGGTGTATTCAAAAGTATATATCTATGAACTTGCTCCCAAAGTTGTTGATCAATTGATTGATTTTTTCCACCTTTAAATGGGGCACCAACATCATCCTTATCATTTAACTTTTGATATCTACCAATTGGGTTTCCAACTGCATCTAATCCTCTCTGAAATTCACTACAAAACTCAATCACTTCTTCACATATGTAACCCTCGGCAATACAACCTTCTGGTCGATTTTTGTTTCGAACATAACTTTTCAATACTTTCATGTACCTCTCAAACGGGTACATCCACCTGAAATGTACTGGTCCACACAATCTTACCTCTCGAACCAAATGTACAGTTAGATGAACCATTACATCAAAAAATGATGGTGGAAAGAATTTCTCTAAAAGGCACAAAGTTGTGACAAGATCATTTTGAATATTTTCCAATTCAGCAACAATGATAGACTTCTTGCAAATTGCATTGAAGAAAAAACAAAGTCTTGCAATTGCATGTCTCACATGTTTAGGAAGGATTGCACGAATTGCAAGAGGCAAGAGTTGTTGCATCAATGTATGACAATCATGAGATTTCAATCCTACCATCTTTAAGTCCTCCATTGAAACAAGATTCCTAAAGTTTGAAGAATAACCATCTGGAACCTTTAAGTCCGCTAAACACTTACAAAACAATTTCTTCTCATGCTTTGATAATGTATAGCAGGCCGGTGGTAGGAAAGTTCGATTACCTTGAGGCTTAGGGGCCAAGTCTTTCCGCAAACCCATTTCTTGTAAATCTAACCGAGCATTAACTCCGTCCTTCGTCTTACCAGGAATATTGAGCAATGTACCATATATGCTCTCACAAACATTTTTCTCAATATGCATGACATCTAAATTATGTCGCACATGGAGAAATTTCCAATATTCCAATTCAAAAAAAATGGACTTCCTCTTCCAACATTCTTCAGAATCAACAGTCCTTTTCCTCTTGTGTGAGTTATCAAATCTCATTGCATTAAGCTTATCTAATATTTCTTCTCCAGTCAACGGTTTTGGAGGCATTCCAAATTCTTGAAATCCATTGAAAGCCTTCTTTTGCCTTCTATATTGATGATTTGGAGGAAGAAATCTTCTATGCCCGGTAAAACTCATTTTTTTTCCATGCTTTAGCCTTGTAGCAAAAGTATTTTCACTGCAAATTGGACAAGCATAATATCCCTTCACCGCATGACTGGACAAGTTACCATAAGCTGGGAAATCATTTATTGTCCATAGCAACACTGCCTTCAACGTGAATTTCTCCTGACGGTAAGCATCGAAGACCGTAACACCCTCATTCCACAACCGCTGCAGGTCTTCAACTAACGGCTCCATGTATACATCAATTTGATTTCCTGGTTGCTTCGGTCCAGAAATTAGAAGACTTAACATCATAAATTTCCGCTTCATACACAACCAAGGAGGAAGATTATACACAACCGTCATCACAGGCCAACAACTATACCTACTACTCAACATATTATGTGGATTAACTCCATCGGCCGCGATCCCAAGTCTCAAATTCCTATCTTCGGATGCAAAGTTTGGCCATAAACGATCAACCAACTTCCAAGATGGAGAATCCGCAGGGTGTTGCATTTCCCCTGTCTTAACCTTTCTCCCATTGGCATGCCATGTCAAATTCTTAGCTGTTTCAACACTACGAAACATTCGTTTAAAACGCGGAATAATAGGAAAGTACCATAAAACTTTATTTGGAATATTGCTAGCAACTCCATTCTTATCAATTTTCCATCTAGCAGATCCACATTTAGGACATTCATTAAGGTCCACATATTCCTTCCTAAACAGAATACAACTTTTAGGACATGCATGAATCTTGATGTACTCCATTCCCAAAGCACTCAAAGTCTTCTTAACATTGTACATGGAAGTTGGCAACACATTGTCATTTGGCAACATCTGGGATAACAATTGCAACAGTACATCAAAGCTCTTATCAGAATATCCATATCTTACCTTTAAGTTGTATAATTTAACCAAAGCCGACAACTTGGTAAATTTGGTACAACCTTGGTACAAAGGTTTCTCCGCATCCTCCAATAAGGTAGCAAATTCATTAGGATCATTATCAAAAGTTTCTAATGCAGCACGGGTCATGTCTAAGCTATTGAAAGCCACGTCTTCCTTACTACTACTATCATTTTCACTATATTCTACATTAATATTCCCAAAATGAGAAGATGGTCTAATACCATCAGCACATGACTCACCATGCCAAATTCATCACCGATAGTTGACATCAAACCCATTCCAATATATATGGCCTTTAATATCCCTAATAGTATGGATTTTCATATTCCCGCATTGCATGCAAGGACACCGTATGGCATTACAATCATTGGCATTCTCCATGCTAAATTTCAAAAATTCACTCAACCCCTTAGCAAAATCGCTTGAGGTTCTATCCTTCGTTATCCACGATTTATCCATTTCCCTACCAATCTAATTAAACAGAACAATATCAAACAATATCATAAAAAAAAATTGAGACAAAACAAGATTAAGAAAACCCATCGCAAATAAATTATCGACAAAAGCAAGATTAAGAAACCCATCGAAGCAAGATTAAGAAAACCCATTGCAAACAAATTATCGACAAAAGCAAGATTAAGAAAACCCATCTCAAACAAATTATCGACAAAAGCAAGATTAAGAAACCCATTGAAGCAAGATTAAAAAAACCCATCGCAAACAAATTATCCACAAAAGCGAGATTAAGAAAACTCATCGCAAACAAATTATTGACAAAAGCAAAATTAAGAAAACCCATCGAAAACAAATTATCCACAAAAACAAGATTAAGAAAACCCAACGAACCGAACCTTCGGGTATAATGAATAAATAAATAAAAAATAACCCAATCCACCACATGTCACCGCCAATCATAAAGCGAAAAGAAACTCACCGAAACCATGGAGACGAAGAAAGAATAATCCAAGCTAACCACGAGGGAGACGAAGAAAGAAGAATCCAAGCTAACCACGAGGTTGACGAAGAAAGAAGAATCCACGAAGAAAGAAATCCAACTTCCAGATAGCAATGCAAGCAAATGGAAAATTAAACACGAAATATCCCACTCTTCAAGTCTTTTTTAGATTGCTTCCAATTCTAACACCTATTATGAAGTGTACTAACCCATATTTTGTGAAAAGAAATGGTATTCAAAATCCCGCGTAAATTTTGAAAACGCGCCAAAAATTTTAAGAAATTGGATAAACAGGCGACGTATTCAGATAAACTGTGTCGCTAAAGGATAAACAGTTTCATAGACGCTCTTTTTTTAATTCGTTTAAAACAAATAAGTTTCTCCAAGTACTGTTTATTTCCTTCTTAAACTTTTGGCAATAATTCTAAAATGGTAATTTTACATTTAAAAAGGCATATGATCTAGCGACTCATTGATCTAACTTTTAATTTTAGTAATAGGCGACACATAAGCAGTATTATGCGTCGCCTTATACACTATTTTTTTTCATATATTTTTTTCAAACCTTCATTTTTAACAATTTGATTTTGTTGGAGCATCAAATAACCAGTGAAGATATTTAAACAAGATAAAAAGAGTTTTTTTTCTAATTTTAGTAATAGGCGACGCATAATCATGATTATGCGTCGCCTAATACCCCATTTTTTTTTTAAACCTTCATTTTTAACAATTGGATTTCAGTTGAGCATCAAATAACCAGTGAAGATATTTAAACAAGATCAAGAGAGTTTTTTTTTTTGGTTTGAATTTTAGTAATAGGCAACGCATAACGATGCTTATGCGTCGCCTAATACCCTATATATATTTTTTTCAAACCTTCATTTTTAACAATTTGATTTTGTTGGAGCATCAAATAACCAGTGAAGATATTTAAATAAGATAAAGAGTTTTTGTTTTTTTTTGAATTTTAGTAATAGGCGATGCATAATCATGCTTATGCGTCGCCTAATACCCTATTTTTTTTTTAAACCTTCATTTTTAACAATTGGATTTTAGTTGAGCATGAAATAACCAGTGAAGATATTGAAACAATATAAAGAGAGGTTTTTTTTTTTTTTATAAATTTAGGGATTAGGCGACGCATAAGCAGTATTATGCGTCGCCTAATACCCTTTTTTTTTTTTTTCTTCTTTCAAAAAAACCATGGTTTTTAACAATTTGATTTTCTTCCATCATCAAATAAGCAGTGAAAATATTTAAACAACATAAATGAGTTTTGTTTTTTTATTATTTTAATCAATCTGATTTTATCCCTGCATCAAATAACCAGTTAAAAGATTTAAACTAGATAGAGAAGGTGTTTTTTTTAAAATCTTCCTGTTTAACAATTTGATTTTCTTCCAGCATCAAATGACCAGTGAAAATATTTAAAGATGATAAACAGAGTTTGTTTTTTTTTTTTTTTGAATTTCAGTAATAGGCGACGCATAAACATGCTTATGCGTCGCCTAATACCCTATATCTATATATTTTTTAAACCTTCATTTTTAACAATTGGATTTTAGCTGAGCATGAAATAACCAGTGAAGATATTGAAACAATATAAAGAGAGGTTTTTTTTTTTTTTTTAAATTTAGGGTTTAGGCGACGCATAATCAGTATTATGCGTCGCCTAATACCCTTTTTTTTTTTTTTCTTCTTTCAAAAAAACCATGCTTTTTAACAATTTGATTTTCTTCCATCATCAAATAAGCAGTGAAAATATTTAAACAACATAAATGAGTTTTGTTTTTTTATTATTTTAATCAATCTGATTTTATCCCTGCATCAAATAACCAGTTAAAAGATTTAAACTAGATAGAGAAGGTGTTTTTTTTAAAATCTTCCTGTTTAACAATTTGATTTTCTTCCAGCATCAAATGACCAGTGAAAATATTTAAAGATGATAAACAGAGTTTGTTTTTTTTTTTTTTGAATTTTAGTAATAGGCGACGCATAACCATGCTTATGCGTCGCCTAATACCCTATATATATATATATATTTTTTTTAAACCTTCATTTTTAACAATTGGATTTTAGCTGAGAATGAAATAACCAGTGAAGATATTGAAACAATATAAAGAGAGGTTTTTTTTTTTTTTTATAAATTTAGGGTTTAGGCGACGCATAAGCAGTATTATGCGTCGCCTAATACCCTTTTTTTTTTTTTTTCTTCTTTCAAAAAAACCATGGTTTTTAACAATTTGATTTTCTTCCATCATCAAATAAGCAGTGAAAATATTTAAACAACATAAATGAGTTTTGTTTTTTTTATTTTTTTAATCAATCTGATTTTATCCCTGCATCAAATAACCAGTTAAAAGATTTAAACTAGATAGAGAAGGTGTTTTTTTTAAAATCTTCCTGTTTAACAATTTGATTTTCTTCCAGCATCAAATGACCAGTGAAAATATTTAAAGATGATAAACAGAGTTTGTTTTTTTTTTTTTTGAATTTTAGTAATAGGCGACGCATAAACATGCTTATGCGTCGCCTAATACCCTATATCTATATATTTTTTAAACCTTCATTTTTAACAATTGGATTTTAGCTGAGTATGAAATAACCAGTGAAGATATTGAAACAATATAAAGAGAGGTTTTTTTTTTTTTTTTTTTAAATTTAGGGTTTAGGCGACGCATAATACTGATTATGCGTCGCCTACTACCCTTTTTTTTTTTTCTTCTTTCAAAAAAACCATGGTTTTTAACAATTTGATTTTCTTCCATCATCAAATAAGCAGTGAAAATATTTAAACAACATAAATGAGTTTTGTTTTTTTATTATTTTAATCAATCTGATTTTATCCCTGCATCAAATAACCAGTTAAAAGATTTAAACTAGATAGAGAAGGTGTTTTTTTTAAAATCTTCCTGTTTAACAATTTGATTTTCTTCCAGCATCAAATGACCAGTGAAAATATTTAAAGATGATAAACAGAGTTTGTTTTTTTTTTTTTTGAATTTTAGTAATAGGCGATGCATAACCATGCTTATGCGTCGCCTGATACCCTATATATATATATTTTTTTAAACCTTCATTTTTAACACTTGGATTTTAGCTGAGCATGAAATAACCAGTGAAGATATTGAAACAATATAAAGAGAGGTTTTTTTTTTTTTTTTTTAAATTTAGGGTTTAGGCGACGCATAATCAGTATTATGCGTCGCCTACTACCCTTTTTTTTTTTTTTCTTCTTTCAAAAAAACCATGGTTTTTAACAATTTGATTTTCTTCCATCATCAAATAAGCAGTGAAAATATTTAAACAACATAAATGAGTTTTGTTTTTTTATTTTTTTAATCAATCTGATTTTATCCCTGCATCAAATAACCAGTTAAAAGATTTAAACTAGTTAGAGAAGGTGTTTTTTTTAAAATCTTCATGTTTAACAATTTGATTTTCTTCCAGCATCAAATGACCAGTGAAAATATTTAAAGATGATAAACAGAGTTTTTTTTTTTTTTTTGAATTTTAGTAATAGGCGACGCATAACCATGCTTATGCGTCGCCTAATACCCTATATCTATATATTTTTTAAACCTTCATTCTTAACAATTGGATTTTAGCTGAGCATGAAATAACCAGTGAAGATATTGAAACAATATAAAGAGAGGTTTTTTTTTTTTTTTTTTTTTTTTTTTAAATTTAGGGTTTAGGCGACGCATAAGCAGTATTATGCGTCGCCTAATACCCTTTTTTTTTTTTTTCTTCTTTCAAAAAAACCATGGTTTTTAACAATTTGATTTTCTTCCATCATCAAATAAGCAGTGAAAATATTTAAACAACATAAATAAGTTTTGTTTTTTTATTTTTTTAATCAATCTGATTTTATCCCTGCATCAAATAACCAGTTAAAAGATTTAAACTAGTTAGAGAAGGTGTTTTTTTAAAAATATTCCTGTTTAACAATTTGATTTTCTTCCAGCATCAAATGACTAGTGAAAATATTTAAAGATGATAAACAGAGTTTGTTTTTTTTTTTTTGAATTTTAGTAATAGGCGACGCATAACCACGCTTATGCGTCGCCTAATACCCTATATCTATATATTTTTTAAACCTTCATTTTTAACAATTGGATTTTAGCTGAGCATGAAATAACCATTGAAGATATTGAAACAATATAAAGAGAGGTTTTTTTTTTTTTAAATTTAGGGTTTAAGCGACGCATAAGGAGTATTATGCGTCGCCTAATACCCTTTTTTTTTTTTTTCTTCTTTCAAAAAAACCATGGTTTTTAACAATTTGATTGTCTTCCAGCATCAAATAAGCAGTGAAAATATTTAAACAACATAAATGAGTTTTGTTTTTTTTTTTTTGATTTTTAGTAATAGGCGACGCATAACCATGCTTATGCGTCGCCTAATACCCTATATATATTTTTTTTAAACCTTCATTTTTAACAATTTGATTTTGTTGGAGCATCAAATAACTAGTGAAGATATTTAAACAAGATAAAGAGAGTTTTTTTTTTTTTTGATTTTTAGTAGTAGGCGACGCATAATCATGATTATGCGTCGCCTAATACCCTATCTATATATATTTTTTTTAAACCTTCATTTTTAACAATTGGATTTTAGTTGAGCATGAAATAACCAGTGAAGATATTGAAACAATATAAAGAGTGTTTTTTTTTTTTTTTTTTAAATTTAGGGTTTAGGCAACGCATAAGCAGTATTATGCGTCGCCTAATACCCCATTTGTTTTTTTATTTTCTCTCAAAAAAACCATGGTTTTTAACAATTTGATTTTCTTCCATCATCAAATAAGCAGTGAAAATATTTATATTATTTTTAATTTGATTTTCAAAACTCTTAAAATTTATATTATTTTTAATTATTATAGGCGACGTATTTTATTCTTTATACGTCGCTTTTTCTGATTTATTTTTATTTATTTATTTTTTTTGTATTTCCATTTTTTCCTTTGTAAGTGTCTTTAAATATTTTTTTTGCCCCTAAAATGTTTTTAATAACATTTTTTTTATTCCCCAATATTAATGAAATATTATAAATAAAATGGCACGTTAATCTATGGGCTTTCTTTTCAACCATTAACCATTAGTACGGGAACTAGAGAGTTGGAAGCAATCTAGAGGGTATGAGAAGATTTTGAAGGATCACTCTCATTATGCATTCTTGTTTCTTTCAAGGGTTTGAAGGATTTTGTGGGTTTCTTTCCTAAATACCCAAAGTTCCTTCTTCTTCCTTCTTGCCGGTGGTTGGGTTGCAAGAACTTCACCTTCTCTCCGTCGCCGTCGCCGTCGCCGTGGCACTGGGTGGCTGGGGTTTTTGCCGTCTCGTCGCCGGGATTTGGTTGCTGGGTTGCTGCCGTGCCGTCGCCGTCGCTGCTGTGGTGGCTTGAACTTCCTCTTGATTGCTGGATTTGTAAAGGTGTGCTGTTTTTGTGTGCTGTTTTTCATCCCTTTTGGGGTTCGGTGGTGTATGTGTGCTGTTTTTGTGTGCTGTTTTTCATCCCTTTTGGGGTTCGGTTGTGTATGTGTTTGCTGGAAAGAAAATTATGTTTGCTGGTGTTTTTGTTTTTTTTTTTAAATATTTGTTCGTTACTGTAATTTTGGTGGGGTTTTATGTTGTCAAAATCATGGCTTGTTGTCGACAATGGGTTAGCTAAATTCTGTTTGGAAAAATAGCTATATTTATTAAGTGGGGTTCGATTGTATGTAAAGCAAAATTATATGCTATTATTTGTATTATGTGTTTATATGGTTAAATTTGCGTGGGAAATGTCAGAGGTGCTCTGTTTTGGGTCTTAAAACGACGTCGTTTGTGCGACTCAAAATCCATAGTGATTTAGTCGCCGGTTGCAAAGTTTGAAAATGTTAATGACTGTTAAAAAGGATAGATGTTAAGAGAAGATACTATTACTGCATCACTTGGTAAATAAATTACATGAATTTATCGTTTATTATTGTTATTATTGGTTTATTCATTATACTACACCCTATATTGTTAGTAATATTAATTTGTGTTTATGTTTTTTGTATGTAGAATTATGGATTCTTTTAATGAACATGTCCTCTCGGATGGGGATGGCGCTGGATCACCATCCAGTGATATGGAAAGGCCGAATACATCATCCCCAAGGCGTAGAAAACGAGGGGCCACAACAATGAAAGGCCTTAGGAAGCATTTGGCGGGAAACAAAAGCTTGGAACCTCAATATAATGAGGTTGGAGTTGCTATTAACTCTGAGGCCGTTCGACTAAACAATTTGGAGGGCTCGTTGGCTAGGAGCACAATACCAATTAATATACCTAATTGGAGAGATGTGTCCGATAGGTTAAAAGATAACCTATGGGCATCAATAAAGGTACGGAGTGCATTATTGTTAGATATTGTTTATTATAAATAATATTTAATTGATGGAGATTTTATAATTCTTTTTTTGCATTTGCAGCTTGTATATATGCATTTTACTTGCATTTCTAACTTACCGCATTTACTTGTCAATCAATGTTACTAAATATATATATATATTTTTTAATTTTGCAGCAATATACGGGTAAGGATGATAGTTTTAGGAAGGCAACTTTAAAAGATTGTTGTGACAAATGGAGAAAATTCAAGAATTACTTGTATAGATCTTTTGTTCGACCATATATTGACACACCCGAAAGGTTGAAGCATCGACCCTCAATTTATGAATTCATAAGCCAAGAGGTGTGGGATGATTTTGTACAACAAAGGTTGTCGGATAAATTCCAGGTATAGTTTATTTAACGCACGGTACTGTTGTATTAAATTGCGCTGGCATTATTTATATAAAAATTAAATTTTGTTATGGTGACTTATGTTATTTGGGTTTTCTAATATGTTTGTTTATAACTTTTGTAGGCATTAAGTCAAAAATATTCGGAAAAACGGCAATTAAACAAGTATCCGCATAGGATGGGTGCAATGGGCTACGCGAGATTAGAAAGAGCCATTGTATGCAATTTATTTTTATTTACATTTAACCATAATAATTTTGTCATTGTTACTTGATCAGTTGCATGCATTATTAAAATTAATTTATTTGTAATTTTGAAGCAACTTGAAAGAGGCACTGAAGATTATGTAGACCGAGATGACCTGTGGATACGGGCACGTATGGGGAAGGATGGAAAATATGCAAATGAAGAAACTGAACATGTAGCGGAAAAAATTGTGAGTATTGTATTTTATATGAATATTTGTTGCATATATTATTATTTAGTTCATTATTATATAAACTGATATATTCAATCATTTAAACAATATATTGTAGAATGACTTAAAGAAGAAGGCAACAGAAGGAGAAATCCGGCCTTCACCTCCTGTGGATATCCTAACACAAGCTTTGGGAAAAGAGGAGTATGGAGGTAGGCTTAGGGGTCGAGGCAAAGGATACACGGTGAATAACTTTTTCCATACTCCTAAGCCGAGTTCACAAAAAAAGACCAAGTCGGAGGGAAGTGGAAACAATTCAATCTATGAGACGCTGCTCAAAGGTCTAATGGCGATCGTCAGAAATTCAAGCAGCAGCAGCGCTGCCCAAGTTGATGCGCTCATATCGGCATGTGGTATTCAGATTCCGTCACTCGCTCATCTAGCCGATACTGTTACTGCTCCTGGGACCCAAGTCGATGATGTTGCTGGTCTAGGGACCCCTCCAGCCGATGATGTTAATGCTCGTGGGACCCAAGTCGATGATGTTGCTGCTCATGGGACCCCCCCAGCCGATGATGTTGATGCTCCGGGCACCCAATTCGATGATGTTGCTGCTCATGGGACCCAATCTACATCTTGGATTGATGCTCCTCGGATCTATCCTGAGGTGATTATTGATTGATTGATTTATTTATTTATTTATTTATTAATTATTTATTTATTTATATATATTTATGTATGTATGTTTAAGTAGGTTATTACTATCTATATAGCTCCCATGGTTGAAGGGTCTTACCTACCGCCATGAGGTCATGGGATCGAGTCTTTAAGTTGAAGGAATATTGTCATGTGAACATATATATATTAATCTTTTTTTTTTTTTTTAAACTTTGCAGGGTGTAAAATGCAATCTTGCACAAGGCAATGTTGGCCATATAGTAGCACGTGGCACTTTGGTACCTTCGCTGCCAACGGATATGTGCCATGGTGTGAAGTTAGGTGCAGCAAATTATAAGGTAACTGTTGATGACGTTATTGATGGATTTGCACCTTTGCCTATTCCGTCATTTGACATCATACGTGTCGGTGATGCTGAAGGTGCATTTGTTGCATGGCCAAGAGATCTTGTTATCTTGCCATCTGAGGAGGTATTGTTCGATGCAGCTATATATATTAATGAAGTTTAAAATAATTTCATTTTTGTTCTATTTTAAATGTTGTTTGTTGATATTTTGTAGGGAAGCTCGAACAGGTCAAATGTTGAGAATGATGAAGATGATAATGTTGATCCCTTAATCGTTACCCCAACGATCCGAGAGTTGCTACGTCGGATCAAGGACGTCGATAGCGATCATTTATGGTTTTTTAATATGAAAAAAGAGATCTTTGGGGAAGAACAACAGTTGGCCATAGCGAGTAGCGATATAAATGATTTTTGTTACATGCAAGAATTATCGTCCGAATGCATCTCATTCTACATAAGGTAAACTAAATTTGGATGTCTTTATAACTAATTCTTTAATTTAATTAATTAAACACTTTAATTATTGGTAATCGGATTATGTAGGCATTTATGTGAGGGATTGACGGGCTCCTTCGAAGGGAAATATTGCTTTGTTCATCCGGATATTATTGCTTCGGTTGGTCATCAAAACCCTCATGAACGGATATCAAATATATTGAGTAGATGGCAAGATGCAAGAAATAATCAACTATGGTTATTTCCCTACTGTGCAAGGTAATATTGTGTTAGTTTTATTGAATTATGTTATGAAAATATTCATTTCGAGAAACATCATATTAACTAAAATATTTATTGGTGTTTTTAGGAATCATTGGATGCTATGTGTTGTTGATTTATACAAAGCAGTAGCATGGTTTTTTGATTCTTTGAAGACTCATAAGAATATAATTGATAAGGATCTAAAATCTTTGATCGACGAGTAAGTTAATTAATAACTCTAATATTTTTACTTAATTGTTCTTATATATATTGGATTTGTACTTTTGAAGCTATTGTATAATCGTATACAATATTTATATTTCTATATAGTTCCTTCGTTGCATGGAACCAAGGAAAGACATTTGAAAAGAAACTTCGGTGGCAAAATACTAAGGTAATTATTATATATAAAAACTTAGCATTATTAGTTGTTAGTTAATTTAAATACTTGTATATATTCGTATCTAATATTACACATAATTTACTGTTTGCAAATTTAGACACCGATGCAGCCCGGGAATACGGAATGCGGTTACTATATGATGATGATAATGCGAGATATCATTAGGCGCAAAGTTCCTCCCCGGGACTTAAGAGGAATGGTAAATTATTATTAATTTAATGATTTCATCATATTTCTATTATGTAATAATTAATATTTATGATTATTTTTATATGTATTAACATAAGTTTCTCATGTTCAGTACGAAGGTGTCACTTGGTTACAAGCTGAAAATGTCAACGAATTTAGAGATGAATGGGCAACAGTGATGATCACAAGTATCTCAAACCAATGAATATATATATATGCATGGTAGTGAAATAGCTAGATTTTGTTAATAGCTTTTGTTTGTACATATAAAATATCGTAGACAAATTTGTGAAAATCGCTCATAAGGTAGTATTTGTTTTGCATGAACTTTGGTTTCAAACATACCAATTTTACAAAATTTCAAACAATATTAAAAATAATTAAAATAAACGATGAACAGGCGACGCACAATATGCTTCAGAGTCGCCTGATACAAATAATGCAGAAAAAAAAAAAAAACCATCACAGTTATGTGCTTCAATATTTTAACAGATTATATGATGCCAAAAGTAAAACAGATTGATAAATATTTTCACAAAACCAAAGGAAAAAAATATTTCAATAAAAAGTCAATAGGCGACGCACAAAAAGCTTGAGGGTCGCCTGAGGGAAATAAGAAAAAAAAAAAAAAAAAGCTCTGTGATGTTACTTAAACATTTTCACTTGTTATTTAAAGTTGAAAGAAATCAACTGTTTAATACTTTAAAAAAACACAAAAACAAAAATTTCACAATAATAGGCGACTCATAATAGTATTTATGCGTCGCCATATATCAATAACATATTTGCTAAAAATTTATTTGAAAAAACAAAAAAAAATCACTGTGAAGCAGCTATAACATTTTCACTTTTTATTTAAAGTTGAAACAAATCAGAAAAGCACAAAAAAAAAACAATTTTTCACAATACTAGGCGACGCATAATGGTATTTATGTGTCGCCATATATAAATAAAATATTTGCTAAAAATGTATTTGAAAAAACAAAAAAAAAATCACTGTGAAGCAGCTATAACATTTTCACTTTTTATTTAAAATTGAAACAAATTAGAAAGACACAAAAAAAAAAATATTCACAATAATAGGCGACGCATAATGGTATTTATGCGTCGCCATAAATCAAAAAAATTTTGCTAAAAATTTATTTAAAAAAACAAAAAAATAAAATCACTGTGAAGCAGCTATAACATTTTCACTTTTTATTTAAAGTTGAAACAAATCAGAAAAAACACAAAAACAAAATTTTCACAATAATAGGCGACGCATAATGGTATTTATGCGTCGCCATAAATCTATAACATATTTTCTAAAACTTTATTTGAAAAAACAAAAAAACAGCACTGTGAAGCAGCTATAACATTTTCACTTGTTATTTTAGTAATAGGCGACGCATACTCATGCTTATGCGTCGCCTAATACCCTATTTTTTTTTAAACCTTCATTTTTAACAATTGGATTTTAGTTGAGCATCAAATAACCAGTGAAGATATTTAAACAAGATCAAGAGAGTTTTTTTTTTTGTTTGAATTTTAGTAATAGGCGACGCATAACCATGCTTATGCGTCGCCTAATACCCTATATATATTTTTTTTAAACCTTCATTTTTAACAATTTGATTTTGTTGGAGCATCAAATAACCAGTGAAGATATTTAAATAAGATAAAGAGAGTTTTTTTTTTTTTGAATTTTAGTAATAGGCGACTCATAATCATGATTATGCGTCGCCTAATACCTTATCTATATATATTTTTTTTAAACCTTCATTTTTAACAATTGGATTTTAGTTGAGCATGAAATAACCAGTGAAGATATTGAAACAATATAAAGAGAGGTTTTTTTTTTTTTTTTTTTTTTTTTTTTATAATTTAGGGTTTAGGCGACACATAAGCAGTATTATGCGTCGCCTAATACCCTTTTTTTTATTTTCTTCTTTCAAAAAAACCATGGTTTTTAACAATTTGATTTTCTTCCATCATCAAATAAGCAGTGAAAATATTTAAACAACATAAATGAGTTTTGTTTTTTTATTTTTTTAATCAATCTGATTTTATCCCTGCATCAAATAACCAGTTAAAAGATTTAAACTAGTTAGAAAAGGTGTTTTTTTTTAAAAACTTCCTGTTTAACAATTTGATTTTCTTCCAGCATCAAATGACCAGTGAAAATATTTAAAGATGATAAACAGAGTTTGTTTTTTTTTTTTTTTTGATTTTTTGTAATAGGCGACGCATAACCATGCTTATGCGTCGCCTAATATCCTATATATATTTTTTTTAAACCTTCATTTTTAACAATTTGATTTTGTTGGAGCATCAAATAACCAGTGAAGATATTTAAAAAAGATAAAGAGAGTTTTTTTTTTTTTTGAATTTTAGTAATAGGCAACGCATAATCATGATTATGCGTCGCCTAATACCCTATCTATATATATTTTTTTTAAACCTTCATTTTTAACAATTGGATTTTAGTTGAGCATGAAATAACCAGTGAAGTTATTGAAACAATATAATGAGAGGTGTTTTTTTTTTTGTTTTTTTTTTTTTTTTTTTTTTTAAATTTAGGGTTTAGGCGACGCATAATCAGTATTATGCGTCGCCTAATACCCTTTTTTTTTTTTTTCAAAAAAACCATGGTTTTTAACAATTTGATTTTCTTCCATCATCAAATAAGCAGTGAAAATATTTAAACAACATAAATGAGTTTTGTTTTTTTATTTTTTTAATCAATCTGATTTTATCCCTGCATCAAATAACCAGTTAAAAGATTTAAACTAGTTAGAAAAGGTGTTTTTTTTTTAAAACCTTCCTGTTTAACAATTTAATTTTCTTCCAGCATCAAATGACCAGTGAAAATATTTAAAGATGATAAACAGAGTTTGTTTTTTTTTTTTTTTTTTTTTGTAATAGGCGACGCATAAGCATGGTTATGCGTCGCCTAATACCCTATATATATATATATATATATATTTTTAAACCTTCATTTTTAACAATTGGATTTTAGCTGAGCATGAAATACCCAGTGAAGATATTGAAACAATATAAAGAGAGGTTTTTTTTTTTTTTTTTTTTTTTTTTTTAAATTTATGGTTTAAGCGACGCATAAGCAGTAGTATGCGTCGCCTAATACCTTTTTTTTTTTTTTCTTCTTTCAAAAAAACCATGGTTTTTAACAATTTGATTTTCTTCCATCGTCATATAAGCAGTGAAAATATTTAAACAACATAAATGAGTTTTGTTTTTTTATTTTTTTAATCAATCTGATTTTATCCCTACATCAAATAACCAGTTAAAAGATTTAAACTAGTTAGAGATGGTGTTTTTTTTTTAAAATCTTCCTGTTTAACAATTTGATTTTCTTCCAGCATCAAATGACCAGTGAAAATATTTAAAGATGATAAACAGAATTTGTTTTTTTTTTTTGAATTTTAGTAATAGGCGACGCATAACCATGCTTATGCGTCGCCTAATACCCTATATATATATATATTTTTTAAACCTTCATTTTTAACAATTGGATTTTAGCTGAGCATGAAATAACCAGTGAAGATATTGAAACAATATAAAGAGAGGTTTTTTTTTTTTGTTTTTTTTTTAAATTCAGGGTTTAGGCGACCCATAAGCAGTATTATGCGTCGCCTAATACCCTTTTTTTTTTTTTTTCTTCTTTCAAAAAAACCATGGTTTTTAACAATTTGATTTTCTTCCATCATCATATAAGCAGTGAAAATATTTAAACAACATAAATGAGTTTTGTTTTTTTATTTTTTTAATCAATCTGATTTTATCCCTGCATCAAATAACCAGTTAAAAGATTTAAACTAGTTAGAGAAGGTGTTTTTTTTAAAATCTTCCTGTTTCACAATACTAGGCGACGCATAATGTTATTTATGCGTCGCCATATATCAAGAAAATTTTTGGTCAAAATTTATTAAAAAATTCAAAAAAATAAAATCACTGTGAAGCAGCTATAACATTTTCACTTTTTATTTAAAGTGGAAACAAATCAGAAAAACACCAAAAAAAAATTTTTCACAATAATAGGCGACGCATAATGGTATTTATGCGTCGCCATATATAAATAAAATATTTGCTAAAAATTTATTTGACAAAAAAAAAAAAAAAAATCACTGTGAAGCAGCTATAACATTTTCACTTTTTATTTAAAGTTGAAACAAATCAGAAAGACACAAAAAAAAAAATTCACAATAATAGGCGACGCATAATGGTATTTATGCGTCACCATAAATCAATAACATATTTTCTATAAATTTATTTGAAAAAACAAAAAAACAGCACTGTGAAGCAGCTATAACATTTTCACTTGTTATTTAAAGTTGAAAGAAATCAGAAAAACACCAAAACAAAAAAAAAATTTCACCATAATAGGCGACGCATAATGGTATTTATGCGTTGCCATATATCAATAACATATTTGCTAAAAATTTATTTGAGAAAACAAAAACAAAAAAAATCACTGTGAAGGAGCTATAACATTTTCACTTGTTATTTAAAGTTGAAAGAAATCAACTGTTTAATACTTACTAAAAATTTCAAAAAAAATATATGATAATAGACTAATAGGCGACCCGCAATTCTTCTTGTCGCCTGATATCATTAATAAATCTGTTAAAATATTTTTTTCAAAAAAAAAAAAATTTCATGCTGCTTAAACATTTTCACTTGTTATTTAAAGTTGAAAGAATATCAACTGTTTAATACTTAGAAAAAACAACAAAAAATATAAATTTTTTCCCTAATGGGCGACGCATAATAGTGTATACGTCGCCTTATATCAATAAAATATTTTCCCAAATATTTAAACATTTTCACTTGTTATTTAAATTTGAAAGAACATCAACTGTTACATACTTAAAAAAACGCAAAACAAAAAAAAAAAGAAAAAAACAATGTTACACTAATAGGCGACGCATAACTGTGTTTATTCAGCGACTCTAAATATTATGCGTCGTGTGTGTTTGTTTCTCGCGACTTCTCGACGACACCTTTTTTTTTATGCGTCGTCGATTGGTCGAATTTTTACTGACGTATTAACCTCAGAGTCGCGGTATTATTTTTTTAGACGCATTTTTCTCGTAGCGTCGCTAATAATGTGTCGCTAGAGCTTATTTTTCGCGTAGTGATCGGGTACAACCCTGCAAATGTTTATTTTTATCCACAATGGAGATGGAGAAAGCCAGACCATAACCAAAAGAAGAACAAGAAGCAGGGCTCCAAAAGGGTGAAGAAAACGAGGCTGCAAGTTTTATCTTAAAAAAAGAAAAAAAAGAAAAAAAGAAAAACAAAACAAAAACAGAAAACGGTGGTGAGCTGGTTTCTTTTAGATGACATGGGATATATTTTAACATATGACATTTAATAATTTGAAGTGGTAGCAGCTGAGCTGGTAACACCTGGGGAGTAGATTAACTTGTAAGGTGATGGCACTCTACATTGGCTTGATAAATAGAACCAAATAAGTGCAAAATAAATATAATGAATTCCTTAAGCAATTTGGCAGAGAAATAATGGAAATTTAATAACATAGGAAATTAGAATCTGTAATAGTTCCCAACTTTATTTATTTATTTTTTACAGATTTTTATGGATTTTTAATGGGCTAGGTAACAGTAGACAAGTCCTCATGGTTAAAAAATTTGGGCCTCCCAAGAAACGATTGATCAAGGTCAGATTGGCGACATAGGCACAGCGCATGTCCACAATTTCGTTTACATATATATATATATATATATATAAAGGAAAATATATGGAAATACAAAAATTCTGGATGTCTATATATAATCTCTTATTAATGTAAACTATACATTTTATCAATATATATATATATATATATAAACTTTACAAAATGAAAATGAAATTCATGAGTTATTATCGGATATGCAAATAACTTCTCATAGTTAATAGAAAGTCAACTTGGAATCAAAATCTTATCCAAAATCATGTTGCTGTTACTTTTATTACATAATAAATTCGAATTTTCCATTAAAAGCAAATAAAGAAAGAAGGAAAAAATGACGCACTAAAAAGTAAATCAACCTTTGCTGAGTTCGCAAGAATATAATAAATATAAAAAAAAATTATTTATTATATTATTTTTTTTATAACATATATTTATAAGAAATAAGAATATTACATCAAAAAATTATATAAAATAATAAACTTATTATATTATTCTTTTATAAGATAAAAGAATATTGCGTAAAAAAATTATACATTATTTATTGGAACCCTCATCAAATATATTTATTATATTTAAAGCAATGATAGTTTTACCAAGGTGGCCATAAGATTATTGTGTCCTTAGGTTGATCTTATTAAGCTGGCATTATTCCAATTATTTATGAGCTCTTCAAACTAACTTTCCCCAACAAAGTGTAGGAATTTGCAAGTTCGTTGCTCTTTTTCCCTCTCAGCTGACTTGGGTGGTAGTAAGCGCGCACACACCACACACCACCTAAGTGCCATGCAAAAATGTTTAAAAATGCCAATAATTGTTCTTTTTATTCCCAATGACAGACCTGTTGATTATGAAATATAGACTTTGAGATTAACATTATGTTTGGTACAATCGTACGTAATTTGAAAAATAAATTTTCTTATGGTGATTAGTAGAACATAATGGTGGAATATTCACACATACAAATTGTAAACATATTGTTGGTTACATTGACCAAGGCACTTAAGTAGTATATCAAAAAGGAAGCAACGACAGAGTTTCTTTTATTCAATTATGTTCCAACATTTGATTGCACCCTAATATTTTCCATGCTGTCAAATTGTCATCTCAATCTACACTAAGTGGTTTCGACCAAAATAATAATAATAATAATAATAATAATAATCTACTAAGTGACAAAAATAGCCAGAAGCCGAAAAATGATAAAAATGAAATTCGGACCGAAGAAACTATAACAAAATTGATTTTTTGGCAGTTATGTGTAACACCCTATCCCGAACTACATTGAAAATTTCTTAACTTGATCGAAGTTGACCGGATTTGACTGTCATTGACCAAGAATGGTCAAATATTGACTTTTTGACTTGGATGGAATTCTAGATTGACTGAGGCACCGTTACAAATTACGGGTCGACACGAGTTCGTAGACTAGTAGCACATCGAAATTGGAGTTACCGTTTGAAAGTTATGATCAAAACAAATGGAGGTCCAAACTATTCAAGGGTGCCTGAGTTGACTTTTTATTCTTGTGAAATTGAGTTTTGACTCATGCATATTTGTTAAGTACTCGTCGATACGAGTTTATAAACTAGCAGCACGCCTAATTTGGATATTTTGTTGAAAAGTTATGAACCTGCAAATTTTTATGAATTTTGTATTATTTTATTATTATTTTTTTAAATGTAAAGCTTGTGCCACATGTCACCAAATGGGATGCACCACGTGTAGCATTATAAAAGTCACATGTCAGCCAGAACTAAATATTATATTATTTTGTTATTATAATATTATTATTTTAATATTATTTTATATATATATTTTTCTTTTTCTTTTTTTTTTCTTTTTCTCCCCCATGTGGAGAAACACTTTTCTTTTTCTTCTTTTTCTTCTTTTCTTTTCCTTCTTCTTCTTCTTCCCGAGCTCGACAGAGAAGAAACACACACAGAGACCTCTCTCCCTCTCTCTCTCCTTTGACTCTCCCCCTCTTTCTTTTAACCGGTCGTTTGGCCGTGTTTCAGTGGCCGGACGGTAACACGCGCCAGTGGGCTTCAGAGCCCACAACCAGGCGACATCGGTGACCCAGTCTCCGGCCAGTTGGCCGACAGACGCATTGGGATTGATAGCCAAAGCCTGCGGCGGACGTGATGCTGGTTGGTCAGTTTTCCGACAACCACGGGTCATGTCGTTAGTCCTCCCCCTAGATTTCAACCCCTGATTCCAAAAATGACCTCCATTTGCCCAAATTCCAAGCCATTTGTGAGATGCATGGAGGGGAGTGTTTGGTCGGAACTTTCTGTTCATTTTCCGGCTAATCCCGACGGCTTTAAGTTCAATGGAGGTTGGTAATGTATTCTTTGTCTCATTAGCTTTCTATAGGTACCTCATTTGTGAATTTTGGTTAACGCTTTAGTTAAATTCTCCTGGTATCTGTGTGTAAAATAACCGATTAAAATATTAATTTAATCGATTTTGTGTAATATTGATATTTTAGGAGTACGTGTGAGTCATGGAATTGATCCGGTGGGAGATCTTGATTTACGTTCGTGCTCGAGGTGAGTGATCCACCTTCAAATTTATTCGGGTGTTAAACATATATATATATATATTTTTTGTGTTAATCAATTATAAATTGTGAAATTTTATACATTGATTAGTTGATAAATTTCGATGCCAAATTTGGGGTGAAGTAAATATGAGTATGAAACCCATATGTTGAATTCTAAGAAATGGTGAGTATAATTTTGTTAAATTTATTGTTGATGTCAATTGCAGGTTATTCATGATTATTTCAAATGTATTATATGAGTTTATGCACATGTGGATTTTTATGCGGATTTCAATGCAGTTTTATTTGTATTAAATTGGAGAATGTGAAGAAAATATTTATTTAAATGTTATCACGCATTGAAATAATGGTGGGAAAATTATTTTATGGTATTGAAAAATATTGGATATATATTTCTATGTATACTTTTGGATACTAAGATGATGGATCATTTGATGAATTGAAGTTGTCGATGGTATCCCTTGTTTTATAAAAAACTGGGAATTGATATATATATATATATATGGTTTTTAGACGCACCCATACGGTACCGGTGTTCTATAGTTGTGGATGTAATTAGCGCGCTGGTGGAGTGTGATGAGCACGTAGGTTTATACTCTCCTGTAGTTGCCATCGGACCAATGGCAGATAAGTTTGATATTGGCCATAGATGCCCCCCTCCGTGGCCGGGATTGAGTTTTTAGCATCGGCGTTGCTGGGATGCCAGGATGGCCTGGATGCTAGTTTTCTCTCTATAACCTTCTCGCTAGACGATGCTTTGGGACGTTGGGCACTGTAAGGCAGCACTAGTATATAATATGGTGCGTCAAGTTATTTTTCTCCAACCTGATTATCAAAGTTAAATGTTTTTTCAAAATGGTAATTGAAATAAAGAGTGTATATTGTGTTAAATCTTGCTTGGTTAATTTGATTGTGCTGAATTCTTCTAATATGAAATTTGTTATTTATTTATTCATTTATTTAGATGTGATCTTTTTTATCTTGTGGTACTATTATTATTATTCTAGCATTATTAATATTATGGTATAGTAGATCGGATCACTCACTGAGATGATTAGTATCTCACGTTTTTAAATTCGTTCCCCTAAGCCCAGGTTAGTAGACGTTGATGTCCGAGGCGAGCTCGACATCTTTCGATTACAAATAATTCGCGGAGTTCTGTCTTTCTTCATTTTCCTATTTCCTATCCTGTAATATTTCTTTCTTTCTCTATTGTCACAACTTTTATTTTCGTGTTGTAACTCAAATGCACTGTATACTATATTGGACATTATTAAATAGTGTATTGTACGGATACCATGTTTATTATTTATGAAGTGCTATAAATTGGTGGAATGAATTGTAGTAAGGTGGGAGGAATAAGGGGACATATTTAGAAGTGCGTTTTTCGTACAAGGAATTTTGTAGTAAGTCCAACCCTTAGGGGAGTTGCTGTGTAACACCTCGTCCCGAACCATGTCGGAATTTTTGCACGTTGACCGAGGTTGACCGTTGATCGTTGACCCAAGGGGTCAAAAGTTGACTTTTTGACCCGGTTGGAATTCTAGGTTGACTGAGGTATTGTTACAAAGTACACGTTGGCACGAGTTCGTAGACTAGTAGCACGTTCAAAACGGAGCTACGGTTTGAAAGTTATGAGCAAAACAAGTTGAGGTCCAAACTGTCCAACGGATGCCGGAGTTGACTTTTTATTCATGCGAGGTTGAGCTTTGACTCATGCATGGTTGTAAATTGTTCTTCGATATGAGTTCGTAGACTAGCGGCACGTCCGATTTGGACATGTGGTTTGAAAGTTATGGACCTGTAGAGTTTTTCAAACACCGTATTATTTTAATATTATTTTTAAACGCGTAACGATGTGCCATGTGTGACTTAATGAAGGTGACCATGTTGAGAAGCCACATGTCAACCATGTGTAAAATCAAATTATTTTTATTATTATTTTAAATAATAATATTATTATTAATATTATTTAATTAATTTTAAATCATTTCTTTTTATTTTCCTTTTTCTTTTTCTTTTCCTTTTTCTTTTCTTTTCTTTTCCCCACGTGGGAAAACACCTTCTTTTTTTTTCTTTTTTTTTTTTTTTCCTTTTCCTTTCCTTCCCTTCTTCTTCCCCGAGCCATCAAAACGCAGAAATTTTTTCTCCCACCCGTCGTCTCTCTCTCTCTCTCATGTTTTTAAATTTCGACCACCCATAGTCCTCACGTGCCGGCCAGTGACAAGTGGAGGGAGGAAGGGAGCTCAGCCGCCAATTTTCACGGTCATCGGCCTCCGGACGCGCACCGATTTGGCTGGAGAAGCCGCCGGCCGGAAAAATTTCTCTCTCCTCTTTTCTTGTGTTTTCCGGCCAGCCCAGTCCAAATTAAACCTTCTCTCCCCCTATTTTGGGTCCTCTGAGTTCATAAATGGCCTCCAATCTCAAAAATTCGAAGCGGTTTCCAAGATACGAGAAATTGAAAACCGGCCGAAGCTTTCCGGCCAAATTCCGACCACCTCCGGCGGAATTGGGGTCGATGGAGACCGGTAATGCGCTCCTCGTTCCACGAGCTTCGATTCGGTATATTATTCGCCTATTTTGGATAACGTTTGTGTTTGACCCCCTGGGTATCGGGTATTATTTACCCGATTAAAATATTAATTTATTTGACTGTCTGTGAATTGTGTTCTAGGAGCACCGGTGAGTTGTGGAATTGATCCCATGGTGGATCATGGTTTAATTGCGTGCTCCAGGTGAGTGACCCACCTTCAAAAATTATTTTGGGCAATTAATTATGGTTAATTGGTATTTAAATTGGTATTTAAATTATGCTCATGTGGTACAATTTGGTTATGGTTTTATTGTGGTTTAATTTATTATTATGCATGAGAAAAGTGCATTTCGGTATTAATCATACGTGGTTTTAAGTATTATTTTTCGGGCATAATTGGGTTAAATATTTTTCGAAAATATTTGTTTAAATTTTATAAATTATGCCCGCGGTATTTTTATTATTGAACCTCGTACTTCGAGAAAATTGTGGTTTATTTGTTATCGATGTTTCGTACCGGTTTGGTTAAATAAAAATATGTGGGATGGTAAGTGTGAGAATTTAATGTATTTCCCACGGTAATTTTGGAAAACGGTACGGTTGGTTAATAATGTTTATTTTTAGACGCACTCATACAGTATTGGTGTACTGGTGTATGGACAGGTGGTAGCGCGCAGGTATTATATGGTTTAGCGCGCGGTTATTACTTCACCCGTGAGTTGCCATTGGACCGTGGGCAGGCAAGTTTGTTATTGGCCACAGCCGCCCCCCTCCTTGGCCGGGATGATGGTTTCAGCAGCGGTACTGTCGGGACGCGGAAGTGCCGTTTGCAGGTTTCTCTCTTTAACCCCCCCGCCAGTCGGTGCTCGGGACGCTGGGTATCGGAGGGCATCACCGGTATATGGTGTGGTGAGTCAGGTGTAATTTTCAAATAAAGTTTCAAATCCCAAAGAGTACAAAATTATTTATTATAATTTATTGCAGTTTATTTATGTTTGGGGTATTTATTTATTTGTTGTTTGTTAAATTATTTGGTCCCTTGGTTTTCAGGAAGTACGAATATCGGGTTTTGTGAAAATGTTTTAAAAGGAGAACATTTCCAACGGAGCAAATAGTGAGGGTTTTGAGAGAAAGTATTACCTTCAAATGTTTATTTATTTATTTATTTAATTGTTCGGTATTGATTAATTAAATCCTTTTATTTGGTATACTATTAATATTAAAAGTGTTCAGTAGTTAGGGTCACTCGCTGAGATGATTAGCATCTCACACTCTTAAATTCCGTTCCCCTAGGTCCAGGTTGGAGACGTTGATTGTCCGGGGCGAGCCCAACGTCTCAGTTCTTTGCCGAAGGTTCAAGAAGTTTTTCTTCCATTTTTCCTCTCTATCTTGTATTGCTTCTTTGTCTGTCATTTTATAAATTTCATATGTATCCGTATAATGCTCTGTATACTGTATTGGACGTGTTGTTTTTATTTATTACACTAGGCTGCTGCTGTTATTAATTGAAGTGCTGAAATTTGTGGAACAATTTGTAGTAACGTGGGAGGAATAAGGGGATGTTTTTTAGAAGTGTGTTTTCAGTGCAGGTAAATTTTTGGTTAGTCCTACCCTTAGGGGAGGTGCTGCAGGATTTTCCGTTGGAAGGTTCGGTGGTATTTCCCTGGGATCAGGGCTTGTCTAGGGTTCCGGGGAAGGAATTCTGGACGGGTCCTGACAGTTGGTATCAAAGCTCTAGGTTCTAGTATTCCTAAGGGACTGTGCATTGTTGTGCATCCCATCCGTGTCTATTCTCTCGTTTTATCTGTCTTAAAGCGTTCTTTCCGTTTGTCTCGAAGCAAATTCGTTGCCCGAGTTTGAATAACTCTAATCTTTGAGGGTGTCAGAATATTTTTCCGATCGATTATTAAAGCTTAAATGCTTTTCAAAGTGGTATTTGAAATTAAATGTGTTTTATTCAAGTATTTTTCGTTTATGTTCGTACATGTATTTGTATGTTATATCGTTTGATATTATACTGCACCATACGGAGACGGCGAACCAATGTGGTCCATGTAGAGCTAGCCCCATGATCATGTTGCCTACGAGTCCAGGGGATCGGACGGCCAATATAGGCAACCACCCTGGTTTGTATTGGTAGCAGAGTGTCGGCGACAGTTGGAATCATGGATCACGTAGTATGTAGAAGGTGTCGTACGTACCTCCATTACGAGCGTGCATATTTATTTTATGTTATGGATTTTAAGATACGATTTTATGCATTCATTTGTGTTTTTATTATTGTTCTAATGCGGAGTTTTAACAATTGCCTATGCAAGTTAAGTATATTTGAAAAATATATTTTATTATTTGTTTTATGTTATGGTTTTTCCAATAGCGACTTAAGGGTTAAGTGTCGCCAGTTGAGAATCCAAAGTAGGATCCTAAAGGAGAAGTACCGCACGACGACCAACATGAATTGGATGCAGACACCTACGAATGACTACGAATAAGGTGAAGATTATCCAAGAGAGTCTGAAGACCGCTCAAGATCGACAAATGAGTTAAGCCAATGTGCATGGAAAAGATGTTGAATTCGAAGTCTGAGATTGAGTTTCCTGAAATTATCTCCGTAGAAGAGAATCGTACGCTTTGGTTGATAGAGAAAGCCAAGTTCTTGTTACAATGGTTCTACAGGGTCATTGGAAGAATTGGGTTTGTGGCATGCAAGTTAGTATTTTCCGGAAAGCAGACATCGGCATGCAACTAATTCACATGTTGTTACTACGAAAGGACATCGAAGACCTGTCATGTAAGGAGCGACCAGTGCAGATTTTAAATCATGAAGAATGCTTATGGTCAATAAGACTATTTTCTCAAGTCAGAGTCTCATGGTGAATTAATCTAGTCGAGGAAGCGACGTGGAAGCTTGAGGCACAAATCCGCAATCAATGTTATTATACGTTTCAGCGACGTAAGAAATTTCGAGGATGAAATTTTTGTAAGGAGGGAAGGTTGTAACACCCCGTCCCGAACCATGTCGGAATTTTTGCACGTTGACCGACGTTGACCGTTGATCGTTGACCGAAGGGGTCAAAAGTTGACTTTTTGACCCGGTTGGAATTCTAGGTTGACTTAGGTACTGTTATGAAGTACACGTTGGCACGGGTTCGTAGACTAGTAGCACGTTCAAAACGGAGCTACGGTTTGAAAGTTATGAGCAAAACAAGTTGAGGTCCAAACTGTCCAACGGATGCCGGAGTTGACTTTTTATTCATGCGAGGTTGAGCTTTGACTCATGCATGGTTGTAAATTGTTCTTCGATATGAGTTCGTAGACTAGCGGCACGTCCGATTTGGACATGTGGTTTGAAAGTTATGGACCTGTAGAGTTTTTCAAACACCGTATTATTTTAATATTATTTTTAAACGCGTAACGATGTGCCACGTGTGACTTAATGAAGGTGACCATGTGTCACCATGTTGAGAAGCCACATGTCAACCATGTGTAAAATCAAATTATTTTTATTATTATTTTAAATAATAATATTATTATTAATATTATTTAATTAATTTTAAATCATTTCTTTTTATTTTCCTTTTTCTTTTTCTTTTCTTTTTTCTTTTTCTTTTCTTTTCCCCACGTGGGAAAACACCTTCTTTTTTTTTCTTTTTCTTTTTTTTTTCCTTTTCCTTTCCTTCCCTTCTTCTTCCCCGAGCCATCAAAACGCAGAAATTTTTTCTCCCACCTGTCGTCTCTCTCTCTCCCGTGTTTTTAAATTCCGGCCACCCATAGTCCTCACGCGCCGGCCAGTGACGAGCGGAGGGAGGAGGTGAGCTCAGCTGCCAATTTTCACGGTCACCGGCCGCCGGACGAGCGCCGATCGGGCTGGAGAAGCCGCTGGCCGGAAAAATTTCTCTCTCCTATTTTCTTGTGTTTTCCGGCCAGCCCAGTCCGAATTAAACCTTCTCTCCCCCTATTTTGGGTCCTCTGAGTTCAAAAATGGCCTCCAATCTCAAAAATTCGAAGCAGTTTGCGAGATACGAGGAATTGAAAACCGGCCGAAGCTTTCCGGCCACCTCCGGCGGAATTAGGGTCGATGGAGACCGGTAATGCGCTCCTCGTTCCATGAGCTTCGATTCGGTATATTATTCGCCTATTTTGGATAACGTTTGTGTTTGACCCCCCGAGTACCGGATATTATTTACCCGATTAAAATATTAATTTATTTGATTGTCTGTGAATTGTGTTCTAGGAGCACCGGTGAGTCGTGGAATTGATCCTATGGTGGATCATGGTTTAATTGCGTGCTCCAGGTGAGTGACCCACCTTCAAAAATTATTTTGGGCAATTAATTATGTTTAATTGGTATTTAAATTGGAATTTAAATTATGCTCATGTGGTACAATTTGGTTATGGTTTTATTGTGGTTTAATTTATTATTATGCATGAGCAAAGTAGATTTCGGTATTAATCGTACGTGGTTTTAAGTATTATTTTTCGGGCATAATTGGGTTAAATATTTTACGAAAATATTTGTTTAAATTTTATAAATTATGCCCGCGGTATTTTTATTATTGAACCTCGTACTTCGAGAAAATTGTGGTTTATTTGTTATCGATGTTTCGTACCGGTTTGGTTAAATAAAAATATGTGGGATGGTAAGTGTGAGAATTTAATGTATTTCCCACAGTAATTTTGGAAAACGGTACGGTTGGTTAATAATGTTTATTTTTAGACGCACTCATACAGTATTGGTGTTCTGGTGTATGGACACGTGGTAGCGCGCAGGAATTATGTGGTTTAGCGCGCGGTTATTACTTCACCCGTGAGTTGCCATTGGACCGTGGGCAGGCAAGTTTGTTATTGGCCACAACCGCCCCCCTCCTTGGCCGGGATGATGGTTTCAGCAGCGGTACTGTCGGGACGCGGAAGTGCCGTTTGCAGGTTTCTCTCTTTAACCCCCCCGCTAGTTGGTGCTCGGGACGCTGGGTATCGGAGGGCATCACCGGTATATGGTGTGGTGCGTCAGGTGTAATTTTCAAATAAAGTTTCTAATCCCAAAGAGTACAAAATTATTTATTATAATTTATTGCAGTTTATTTATGTTTGGGGTATTTATTTATTTATTTGTTGTTTGTTAAATTATTTGGTCCCTTGGTTTTCGGGAAGTACGAATATCGGGTTTTGTGAAAATATTTTAAAAGGAGAACATTTCCAACGGAGCAAATAGTGAGGGTTTTGAGAGAAAGTATTACCTTCAAATGTTTATTTATTTATTTATTTAATTGTTCGGTATTGATTAATTAAATCCTTTTATTTGGTATACTATTAATATTAAAAGTGTTCAGTAGTTAGGGTTACTCGCTGAGATGATTAGCATCTCACACTCTTAAATTTCGTTCCCCTAGGTCCAGGTTGGAGACGTTGATTGTCCGGGGCGAGCCCAACGTCTCAGTTCGTTGCCGAAGGTTCAAGAAGTTTTTCTTCCCTTTTTCCTCTCTATCTTGTATTGCTTCTTTATCTGTCATTTGATAAATTCCATATGTATCTGTATAATGCTCTGTATACTGTATTGGACGTGTTATTTTTATTTATTGCACTGGGCTGCTGCTGTTATTAATTGAAATGCTGAAATTTGTGGAACAATTTGTAGTAACGTGGGAGGAATAAGGGGATATTTTTTAGAAGTGTGTTTTCAGTGCAGGTAAATTTTTTGTTAGTCCTACCCTTAGGGGAGGCGCTGCCGGATTTTCCGTTGGAAGGTTCGGTGGTATTTCCTTGGGATCAGAGCTTGTCTAGGGTTCCGGGGAAGGAATTCTGGACGGGTCCTGACATGCTGTCAGATTTTCCTTGGAAAGATCGGTAGGGTTTTCCTGGGATTAGGACTTGTCTAGGGTTTTAGCGAGGAATTTTGAACGAATCCTGACAGTTATGTGAGATAGTAAGGCGGTGTTTGACCATTGGTGTCATATTTTTAATCTCTCATTTCAATGCAATTGTAATCAATCTGATTTATGCTTTTCATAATATCAATTTCTGATTTCATTCTTGAAAGACAAAAATGAACAAAAAGAAGTTTAGTTTTACTCTCAAAATTTATTTCAAATCAAAGCCAGTATCCCAAAAATTACCTTTGAAAGCCGTGTTGGATTTGGACCCCTCCATTGTAGTGTCTATTGCTTCATCATCACTGTCCTCCTTAAACATGTGAATTTCAAACTCTTGGTCTGAAAGAGATAGGTGATGACAAAAGAAATCTAAATTAGACATTCTTATTTATGTGTAAATATTGGACATGCATAAAAAACTATTGATAAATTTACCTTCAATTAGAGGTTCTTTGAATGCTTTAAGACAATTCCTCAACTAAGGGATCAACAATTTCTTTCGAATTAGGCACTGTCTTTTTGTATGTAGAATTTATAATGAGGTGACTAGTGTCTTCTGAAGTCATGTAGTTTGAAACCTACAAACAAGAATATGATAAAAAATCTGAAGGATAAATAACAATAAAACAAAAAGAAATCACGAAATGACCTACTTTTTTTTTTAACTAAGATTTTCCAATTTCTAAATTTCTGTTTAAAAAAAAAAATCATTACTTTCTATTTCTTTTTGGAATTCACAAAGAAGTACTAGAGAAGATTATAAGAAACACAACTCAGAAATGTAAATGTAGCGAAATCAAAAATATAAAATGAAATAATTAAAAAATAATATATTACTTACATTCTGTCCTTCTAATACTTGAAGTTCTGAGTCATCGTACATTTGTGACAGCTTCTTAACCTTCTTAATTTCTTCTTTTTCTAGATTCATCCTGCGTGGCATGAGAGTCCATGATATCTTTTCCTTCATAGCAAACAACACGAGATAAAGTTATAATCTTAATTAAAAGAAAAAAATAAAGAGGGACCTTAGCATAGCCAACGAAAGTAATGTCAGGATCCGTCCAAAATTTCTCACCGGAACCCTAGACAAGTCCTGATCCCAGGAAAACCCTACCGGATCCTCCAATGGAGAATCCGGTAGAACCTCCCCTAAGGGTTGGACTTACCAAAATTTTCCTGCACTGAAAATACACTTCTATATACACCACCTTATTCCTCCCACATTACTACAATTTAAGTTCCACAACTGGCAGCACTTCGATAATAAATTATATAAAAAGGCATATAATGGAATTAATTTAGTAAATAACCAATTAAAATATACCATCACAGATTCTGGTCCGCCCACACCACCCACTTAGTGCTGCACATGTCAATTACACTTCAAATATCGTGTTACAAATATGCCAATGCGTAACATAGAAAGAAAGGTAAAACAACATCATATTAACAACAAAATAAAAACAATAACAACGTTTTAATGATAATGGTATTAATGTAACTTGCCTTAGGGCTATGGTATTCCCATACATGCATTAATGTAACTTGCCCGAGGGCTATCACATAATCACACCTGCCCAAGGGCTATCTCACCTACCCAAAGGCTACCACTTGCCCGAGGACTATTATACTTGCCCGATGGCTATCTTTCTTGCCCGTAGGCTGTTATACTTATCCGAAGGTATCATATGGTAGTAATAATAATATAATAACATCGATTAAGAATATTGGTAAGAAATTAAATCACAATTAGATAATATAACATAAATACAGAAAATCATATCTTAAAATCCATAGCATAAAATGAAATATGCACGCCCGTAATGGAGATACGTACGATACCTTCTGACATGGTATGTGATTCATGATTCTAGCTGTCGCCGGTACTTTGCTACCAATACAAACCAGGGTGGTTGCCTATATTGGCCATCTGATCCCCTGGACTCGTAGGCAACATGATTATGGGGCTAGCTCTACATGGACCATATTGATTCGCCGTCTCCGTATGGTGAGGTGTATGCAGTATAATATCAAACAAGATAACATACAAATATATGTACGAACATAAAAAAATACTTGATGCACCATACTATATACTAGTGGTGCCCGAAGGTACCCAGCGTCCCGAGCACCGACTGACGGGAGGTTAAAGAGAGAAACTTACATACGGTCGCTTCGGCGTCCCAACAGCGCCGCTGGTTAAACTGTCATCCCTGCCATGGAGGGGGGCGGCTTATGGCCAATATCAAACTTGCCTGCCCTAGGTCCGATGGCAACTCACGAGAGACATTACAACTTGCGCGCTTATTATAATCACATATACAGTACAGAACACCGATACGTGTATGGGTGCATCTAAAATAAATAACCATATTTATTATTAAAATACGCAATTTTTCCAAAATTCACCGTGGGAATTATACCATTTTTCAATTTCACCATCCCACATTTTTCCTAAATAACACCAGCATAAATCCACCGATAATAATATACAAATAATTTTTCCCCAAATCATAAAATCAATTAAATAATATTCCAAGGGCATGATTATATAATTTGAAATCACCAAACTTAACCAATATTTTTCTTGAAATATTTAAAACAAAATCATGCCCAAAAATAATATAAAAATCCAAATACACTTAATTAAATGAAAACACCTTACTCATACGTAATGAATACAATTAAATCACAATAATAAAAATCAAGAATTCTTTAATAAACCAAATTTCCATTTAGCATCAATAAACATAATAAAATTTAAATCATAATTTCATAAAATTAGTCTCTTCCACAATAATTCAATATAATCAATTCCGCAAACCTTCAAATTAATTCATACTAAATGTCAATGGAACCACATACAATTCCACAAATAATTAAGCATATAAAGATACATTTTATTAGCTATTATAACTTCACAGTAACCTCCCAGTAAAGTTAACAATAATTTAACAGCAGTTTAAAATCTACAGCTTTCCAAATTTAAGAAACATTAATTCAACCCATATTTATGCAATTCAACACAATTGGACATCATCAATATAAATAACAATTATTTAAACATCACACATACATTTTTCAGATTATCACATTAAAATAATATTATTTTCTCCAAAAATGGCATCTTTCAAAATACTCAATCACAATTCACAAATAAGGTACCAAATTGAAGCTTATAACGAGGACATCAAGAATATACCTTCAATTTACCCCACCGCCGCTGGAGATGGCCGAAATCCCATCGGGGAGTCACGGCCGATTTTGAACTCCACAATATCCCACAAACGAGCAAGGTTTGAGCCAATTGGAGCTTGGAAACAGACTCAAGGGGTTTAAATTGGTGGGAAGGGACTGGTTGCACGGCTAATAGCCGCTAGAAAACCAGCCAACGGGGAGGAAGCCGGCTGCCTGCATTATGCGCCGATCCTGGTGCGTTAGCCACTCCACCAGCTAGAGATTGAGTGACTAAGGTCGTGCCATTGTGGGTTGCCGGTCTGTCCAGTGCGTGTAGCCTGCTGCCGTCCGCACAGTGGTCAATCGACCGGAGATGAGGGAGGAGGAAGGTGGACCCGTCGGGGGGGAAGAAGAAGAAGGAGAGGAAGCAGAAGGATCGGGGGGCTGGGTCCCCTTTTTTCCCACGTGGGGGAAGGAAAAAAAAAGAAAAAAAAGAAAAAGGAAAAAGGAAAAAGAAATAAAAAGGAAATAAAATAAAACAATAAAATAATATGGTATTTAACCATAGTTGACATGTGGCATCTCACCATTGTGACACATGGCACCTTTTATTAAGTCACACGTGGCACACTGTTCACATATTTAAAAATAATATTAAAATAATACTGTATTTGAAAAACTCTACAGGTCCATAACTTTCAAACCACATGTCTAAATCGGATGTGCCGCTAGTCTACGGACTCGTATCGACGAGTACTTCACAACCATGCATGAGTCAAAGCTCAACTTTGCATGAACAAAAAGTCAACTCCGGCACCCCTTGGACAGTTTGGACCTCAACTTGTTTTGCTCACAACTTTCAAACCGTAGCTCCATTTTCAACGTGCTACTAGTCTATGAACTCATTGACAACATGTACTTTTTAATGGTACCTCGGTTAATGTAAAATTTCATCAGGAGCAAAAAGTCAATATTTAATCCATTTTTGGTCAACGATGGTCAAACCCGGTCAACCTTGGTCAAATTTGAGAAATTTCCGGTGTATTTCGGGACGGGGTGACAGGACCTGCCTCGGGTACCCTTCCAGGATCTCCCTGGTGGTCTCGCCTGGTGAAGTACCACTAGACAATTCCTAAGAATATCCAATGGAACTCCATTTGACACGTGGACAACCCACACAAGTAATATCAATAATACCCCAACATATAAATATAAATAAATCCACAACAGCATAAAAGTCCACAACCGGCCTAAGGTACCACAGGCCATAACCAAAACATAAATACCGTGGTCTCTACAGAGTCCCAAATTTAATATCAGAGCATTCTAAGAGTGTCAACAAGGTCTATGAGTACAAATAAGAAATAAATAAGTCCAGAAGATAACAACAGATAAAGAAAGGATAAATACGGCTGCTGTAGTGGAAGGAAACAAGCGGTACGCTGTGCGCGAGATAGACTGCTACTAGCTGCCTGGGCCTAGGGGAAACGAATTTAAAACAATAAAACGTGAGATAAAGAATCTCAGTGAGTGGCATAGTATAATAGAAAAATAATGATTTATTTTCGAAAAATCTTTCTCTCAAGACCTTTCATTCCACTCGTTGAAAGGTTCCCCGTTAAAAAAATCATTTCACAAAAACCCAAACTTGTACCCCAATTAATATTATGAAAATCGATGCTCAAAAGTATGAAAGAATGATCATTGTAATATTATGAAATGTCTTAAATCATGATATAAACATTTGGGCATAAAATATAATGAATACAGTCCCACCAAATAAATATGAAAAAGTAGAAATCACCACAATATTTGTTAATCAACAATATATATAAACATATACAATGTACCATACGATATACCAATATACAAACCGTTGGATACACCCACCTCACAACCCTTAATATATGAACGGTGTCGTGGAAATAATAAATAACCGTCGGGACGTACCCAACCTCACGGTCCGTGGAAATAATAAACCGTTGGATTATACCAACCTCACGGCACCGTGGTAATAATAACAAACCGTCGGATAAACCCGACCTCACAGTCCGTAGTAATAATAGATAACCATTGGATGAAACCAACCTCACGGTACCGTGGTAAACCCAGCGCGCGGTAATATAATATAATATAATACTGATCCAAGGTATTGGCATTACATGGTACATCAATTTAAAATAACAAATACAGTATTCATGAAACAATCTTGTAAGATTGTATATATACTTTTCCAAATAATACTGTATCATAAATCATAATTTAACTGTCAAGCTTAACCGCTTGTTTAAATATTTTAAAATTTTCAAATCGTCATTTCATATGAAAACCAGAAATACCACAGTGAAATATATTCACCATAAACCAATTTTAAGCACATAAAATTATAAAATATTTGATCGTGCTTAAAATTATATGATTTTCAATCTGGTTTCTCAAACCAAATAGTTTCCAAAATGATTTAAATTCTTAATTTAATTACCAAGATATTTAAATATCACAAGTCCATTTATGGACCCATTAAAATTAAAAATCACTTAAAATATTCTCAAAAATCATATAAAATGATAACGCATATATGTGAAGCAAATATTTATATACGCATAAAACAACATTCCAATCAAACGATATATAAACGTAAAATATTTAAACCACATATATACTATACTATATACCCAAATCATTTAAAAATAATATAACCACTCACAGTACAAATGCTGCTCAACTCTGCTCTCCTGCAAGCTCACCTCCGGTCTCAGTACCAGTGCCTGTCATAATATAAAAATATTTCTCAGGCTTCAATAACTAAATTAAAGGCATTATTATAACCCAAATGCCTTACAATTATTTATCGAACTCTAAAATTTTCAAAATTGGACACCAGGCAGTCCAATTATACCGTGTCTCCTTCGAACCTGATACTCCAAATTGGGGCTATTTGCCCTAAGCCTAATTTTTCGCAATTGACCCACCAAACAGGTTCCAATAATATCTAATTGTACTAATCCAACTCCAATTTCAACTGATTTGACCAATTGTTGTCCAAACACAATCTAATCTTATCCGAAAAATTAATACAATAATCCGAAAATAGGAAAATTGCCAAACGATCTCCAAAATTCACAAATTATACGTCTATGGAAAGCCCAAGAGACAAGGAGTTCACCAGTGGCCTTACCTTGGTCCGGTGACTCCTCCGGTGGTCGAAAAATCGAGGTAAAGTTTTGGCGAAGTTTAAACTTGAGGGATCTCTCAAACGGTGGGGATTTTGGACAATCTAACCCCAGAAATGGACTCAGAGAGGTCGAAAATGATGGAATAGAGGTATGGGGTGAGCTGGGTTGGCCCGAAAACACACAAATCGAGAAGAGAGAAAAACGCCGGCCGTCGAGTTTCACCGACTCGATCTGGGCGTGTCCATCGTCCGGTGGCCGGGAAATTTTAGGGCCGAGCTCGCCTCCATCCCCCGCTCCTCTCTGGCCGGCGCGTGTAGCAAGGTGGTGGCCGCCAATGGGTCAAACGGCGTAAACCCGGTTGGAGATAAAAATGGTCGGTTGGAGCCCGTGGGTATGGGTTTTTTTTTTTTTTTCCTCAGGTTTTTGGAGAGGAAAAGAGTATTTTTGGCTTTTTCTTCCTGTTTGGCACAATTACCAAGGCGTAAAATAGAGCCTAAATCGCTAACAGACAAAAATTGGGGACTGGTTTGGATACTGATATAAAACTTATGTTTAAAACTTCTCAGAACCATAACTTTTTATCTGTAACTCGGAATTTGACGTGCTGCCAGTCTATGAACTCGTAATGAAGAGATCTATACAATGGTACCTCAATCAAACCAAAAATATTAACTGTTGAAAAAGTCAACTCAGACCCACATATTGTTCACTTGGTTATTCTTGGTCAAACTTAGTCAAACTTATTTAATTATGTGCATTTTTTGGTACGGAGTGTTACACGGGGTGTTACAAGTAACATATTATTGTTCATTGGAATTTTTTTTTTCTTTTTTGGTGCTTAAATCAAGCTTATGGTACGATCACATTTCCCATTAAGCCTAAAATCTATTAAATAAGTTTATCTTTCAACCTAAAAGAAAAACCAACCAGTAGGGTCTAAACTAAGGAGTAATAATTAATTAATTAGAAAAACTTATTATAAATATGTGTAAGCAACAAGAGGAGTTTAGTAATTTGCTATTTAAATTTATTATAAATCAAAGTTAATATACTGTAAATTACCTCTGAATGTCGTGTTGGATTTGGACCCCTCTAATGCAGTGTCCAGTGCTTCACCATCATTGTCTTCCTTGAACATGTCAATCTGAAACACTTCGGCTAAAGAGATAGATGATAACAAAAGCAATTTATTTATCAAAAGAAAAAGAAATTTAAAATGGAGATTTTTAATTATATTTAAAGATATCACATATCAAAAGCTAGTGCCAAAATTTCCTTCAGTTAAAGGTTCTTTGATATTGACGCTTTTGGCAAATTCTGCAATTGAGGGATCACCAATATCTTTCGGATTAGGCACTGTCTCTTTGTATGTAAAATTTATAATACAATTAATTTATTTTATATTTTTATAATTTATTATAATATTTTATTACAATTTATTATAATATAATATTTTATAACATATTATATTATTAATTTATAATAACTAATATAATAACTAAATAAGAAAGAAATAAGAGCTCGATGCTTAAAATTTGTGAAAAATGTCAACTGATCCATAGGCGGTGATGAATTATAATAATTTGTTCTAATGCGAGACATAAATAAAAACAAGATAATCTTTCTAAGCTAAAAAAGACTATATAAATCTAAAGAAATCGTTATACAAATATAGAAATAAAAATAAAAAATCTGTTTTGACATGGAAGCGAATGATATTTTCTAAAATCATATGTCGTTTGAAACCTACAAAAAAGAATATATAAAAAACTCTGAAACATAAATAAAATAAATTATGAAATGACTTACATTCATAATGTTATTACATTAAACAAGAGAATTATTTATGCTAGAGCTATCTACCTATATATATATATATATTTGTAATTTGTAGATTAAATTATATTTTTCAAAATCATTGTAGTTTTCTTCCAAACAAAAAAAAAAAAATATATATATATATATATATGATAGTTTATTTTCACGACTTAAGAAATTGGATTACACGGCTTGAAGTGCAGGATTTCCAGATTAGGATGACGTGGCAAGATCATAACATCATAGCCGTCAAATTAACGGTACAAAATCCTATCTATCTTTTCTAATCCCACAGCTATTGACTTCTACTACCGATAATCAACAACAAGACCACAAATCCGATACCTCTTCAAGCTGCTTCTTTAGTTTTAGAGAAAATAAGGTTTACACATTAAAGAAAGTGTTTGGAAGGTTTTTAGCTGAGACACATTGCATCGGATCATCATGTGGGTGCTTGGTGATTTTGGACCCATAAAACAAGATCCCAAATCTTTATAGTTAATCCATTCTCATTTCAAAACTACTGCAATATAATATACCATAGAAATAAGCTATATGCTTTATCCTTCAAAGTAGGCACGGTTGAAGTTTGGGATTTCTAGGATAATATTAATATTAATAATTCTCCCATTAAAGTGTCAACTATTGAATGTGTGACAGCTGTAGAAGAATGGAAGACATATGGATTGGATCTGTGTAATTAAATACTCAATGTTATAAGGTTCGGTGTCATTTGGTAGAATCGTTGGGGGAGATTTTGCTTGTGTTACAATTAATTGGTAAATTTGATAACATGGCTTATCCTGGTTTTATTACTCGTCAATTTGCTGTTTGTAAACTGGATTTTAGTGGCTAAAGATGGGTACCTATAACATCTTCATCTGATCGAGCTAAGCTTATTGATGAATATCAGCACTGTATTCAATCTGAAAGATATTCAACATACAATAGTGATTATTATTTAACCCAATCTTTGGTGTGTTTGGATCAACCTACTTGGTGATGGTTGATGTGATTCCGCCTGAGCCTGCTCAACCGATAACCCGTTGGGATGCTGACTCGACACAGATGACGACTAGGCCAATCATAAGAGCTCAAATTAAGAGATTTAAGGACAACCTGGGAGTATTTATACAGGGGGTAATCAATCTTAACAGAGCTTGTCCATACTTGAATATACAAAGCCTATTCTAAGCATCCAAGTGGTGGAAGCCGATACAGACCCGGGTGACGATTTTGGTACATTTTTGGAGTCCAGGAAGCATGAAATGGTTCCAATGCTTTATGGGTTCAATACATATGCCTAAGAGGTCATGGAATCAAGTTAAAGCAGCCTCAAATGCAATCAAAAAGGGCTTGTACGGACAGCATCAACAATTTGGCCGAATTTGCTGTATTGCTTGCTGGCTTTACTGTATTTTACTGTATTAGCCTTTTCTTATTTTTCCAAGCATGGGCAACGTGTGGGACTTCATATTTAGCTTATTTTGCATCCTAAAAAGAATCTAGAAGTTGATTTGAAGCTCAGAGAGGTCAAAGATTGATCAAAGTCAACTTGATCAAAAGGCTAGCATTTTTAGTTTCCTAATTTGTTTTTACTTTTTGTTTTAGGAAACTACCATTACTTTTTGGCTTTTATTTATTTATTTTCTAGAAAAATAACTTTAGGAAGGTTTTTATTTTGTTCTTTCCATTGTAAATTAATTAATTCCTAATTTAATATAAAGGAATTAATTAATAAAACTTAGATTAGGAAAGGAAGTATAGTTTCGGCCAACTAAGTTTCTTTATGTGTGGTGGCCGGTTTTCTTTATGTTCTAGGGTTTTATTTCGTGGCTTTGTAGCCTATTTAAAGGCTTATTTTTTCAATAAGAATACAACTTTGATTTGATTGAGAAAATACTAGTGAGATTAATTATTTCTTTGTTCTTCGAGAACACCTAAAACACCATAAGAGAATTGGTTGTTTTAGCTTGACTTATCAATAGGTTTTCCATCCCCTATTGTGGCGTCTACATTATACCAAGGTTTCTAATTACAGGTTGGTTAGGGGTTGAGGTCCATTCCATTAGAACTTGAACTTAATTGAGATCCGGGCTAATATAATACGGGTTTAGGAGCAGGTTGTAACACCCCGTCCCGAACCATATCAGAATTTTTGCACTTTGACCGAGGTTGACTGTCGACCGTTGACTTTGATCGTTGACCGAAGGGGTCAAAAGTTGACTTTTTGTTTCGGTTGGAATTCTAGGTTGACTGAGGTACCGTTACAAAGTACACGTTGGCACGAGTTCGTAGACTAGTAGCACGTTGAAAACGGAGCTACGGTTTGAAAGTTATGAGCAAAACAAGTTGAGGTTCAAACTGTCAAAAGGTGCCGGAAGTTGACCTTTTATGATTTTAGAATTTTGCTTTGACTTTGGTATGGTTGTAAAGTGCTCGTCGATACGAGTTCACAGACTAGCGGCACGCCTAATTTGGACGTACGGTTAAAAAGTTATGGACGTTTGAAGTTTGCCTGATACCGTAATATTTTATTATATCTGGCTTAACTGCACAGTAACACCACATGTCGGCATCTGATTGGTCCACGTGGGTGAACAGTGTCACCACGGTGGCTTTTATTTGACAAAAATCTCGGAGAAGAGAGAAAGAGAGAGAGAAAGAGAGAGAGAGAAACCGACCGGCCGCCGGAATCTTCAAATTTTCCGGCTGATTCTCATTACACGCACCGGCCAGACGGAAGTCTCTCCCCATTTCCGGCCAAACCCTGAAATTTCACGGCCGTTGGTCATCGGACGCGCTCGGATCGAGGCGGCGAAGCTCGGCGGCGATTTTTCCCTCCACCGCCGGCCACCTCCGTTTGCCCTATTTCTGGCCATTTTTAAGCCACACGCGCTAGCCACCCCTCACCACCTCCTCAAGTCCGGCCTACCCACCAAATTTCACTACCACCGGACCTCCGACGCGCCGGGATCGGAGCGTTTTCCGGCGAGGGGCCGAAAATCTTCAAACCCCAATTTCTCCGCCGTCCGGCCTCCGTTTGCCTCACCGCCGGTCCCGTTGGAATCCTCTCCCCTCGATCTACAAAACCGCCAAAAATCTTAGCCAACGGCCACCGCACGCATCGCCGCCAGCGACGGTTGCCGGTGACCGCGGCGGCTCGCCGGAAGTTACTGTTCCGGCGAGTACCCAGTTGCACCGCCGGTCCTTGTCCACTGTGCCCGACCTCCTAAACCCGAATCCAGCATCCTTTTCGGCCAATTCGCGATGGTTTGGGAGAATTGAGGAGTCGAAACTCGAAAGCTTTCCGGCCACCTCGGGTCCGATCTCCGGAAAGTAAGACCGAATCCGTGATCCTCATCATTCAAGCTTCGATTCGGTATATAACTTGTAACTTTTAGTTGTCGTTTGTGTTCGCTCCCCGGGTACCCATTTGGAAATTACCCGAATAAAATATTAATATATTTGGTTGGTGTACTGTGGATGTTTTAGGTGCGCGTACGAGTAGTGGAGTTGATCCTGCGGAGGATCTTAGCTGATTTACGCGCTTAAGGTGAGTGACCCACCTTTAAAAATATTTTTTTGGGTAATTAATTATATTTATGTGGTATTAAATTGATATCTGGAATTTGTGTTCTTGTGGTAGAATTTAAATATAATCGGGAACAAAATATTATTTTATATATATATTTACTCATTGATACTAAATGGAATTTTGGATTACTAAGAATTTTCCGATTATTATTTTATTGTGATTTAATTGTATTTATTACACATGAGCAAGCATTTTCAGTAATTCATTGTGTTTGGATCTTATATTAACTTTGGGCATAGTTGGTTTAAATATTTTAAGGAAAATATTTGTTTAATTTGGTGGTTTAATTTTTATAATTATGCCCGTGGTATATTATTTGTTGAACCGCGTGTTGCGAGGAAAATTATTTTTATTGGTTATTGGTTATCGATATTTTTGTACCAGATTGTTAAATGAAAATATGTGGGATGGTATTTGTGAAAATTTGGTATATTTCCCACGGTAAATTTGGAAAAAGGGTACGGTTGATTTAATAATTATTTTAGATGCACTTATACAATATTGGTGTTCTGGTGTATGTACACGTGGTTTAGTGCGCAAGTATTATGTGGTTTAGCGCGCAAGTATTATGTCTCCCGTGGTTGCCATTGGACCGTGGGCAGACAAGTTTGATATTGGCCACAGCCGCCCCTCCCTTGGCCGGGATGACGGTTTCAACAGTGGTACTGTCGGGACGCCGAAGTGCCGTTTGCAAGTTTCTCTCTTTAATCTCCCCGCCAGTCGGTGCTCGGGACGCTGGGTATCGGAGGGCATCACTGGTATATGGTGTGGTGTGTCAAGTGTAAATTTTCAGATAAAGTTTCAAACCCCAAAGGTGTTCAAAAATTATTTATTATAATTTATTACATTTTAATTATATATTGGGGTATTTATTTATTTATTGTTTATCAAATGGTTTGATCCCTTGGTTTTCGGAAAGTATGAATATCGGGTTTTTGTGAAATTGTTTTAAAAAGGGAACATTGCCAACGGAGTGATTGGTGAGAGTTTTGAGGGAAATTATTATTTCCAACAGTTATTATTATTTAATTATTAATTGTTGGTATTTATTCAATTCCCTTATTTGACATATTATTATTATTATTATTATTATTATTATCATTAAAAGTGTTCAGTAGTTAGGGTCACTCATTGAGATGATTAGCATCTCACGTTTTTAAGTTCCGTTTCCTTAGGTGCAAGGGGTGTTAGACGTTCTTCCGGGGCAAACCAGTTCTCCATCGCTATCGTGTTTCGAGAAGTACTTTTGTACTCGTTCCTTTCAGTTGTATTATTTCTTTCATCTTTGTTGTATTTCTATTGATTAGCACTTCATAAAGCTCTGTATACTATTTGGACACTTATGTTTTATTTATGCACTGGGCTGCTGTTACTGTTGTGAAGTGCTGTAAATTTGTGGATTCAATTTGTAGTTTTGCGGGAGGAATAAGGGGATGAGTATAGAAGTGTGATTTCAGTGCAGGTAATTTTTGATAAGTCCTACCCTTAGGGGAAGTGCTGCCGGATTTTCCGTTGGAAGGTTCGGTGGTATTTCCTTGGGATCAGGGCTTGTCTAGGGTTCCGGGGAGGAATTCTGGACGGGTCCTGACACAGGTCGTCCTAGGTTCGTATCAATGGTGATATGTACAGATAATGTTCAGTCAAAGATGAAGAGCACTATATTCAATATGAGAGATATTCAACATACAATAGTGATTATTATTTAACCTAATCTTTGGTGTGTTTGGATCAACCTACTTGGTGATGGTGATATGCACAGATAATGTTCAATCAAAGATGAAGAGAAATTTTTTTTGTAATTTTCATGTATATTTTATATCCTTAAATGTCTTTTTGGCAGAGGTTTGGGGTTCAACATACAATAGTGATTATTATTTAATCCAATCTTTGGTTTGTTTGGATCAACCTACTTGGTGATGGTGATATGCACAGATAATGTTACAGATAATGTTCAGTCAAAGATGAAGAGAAAAATATTTTGTAATTTTCATGTATATTTTATATACTTAAATGTTTTTTTGGCACAGGTTTGGCAGTCCACCCTCATGTGAATAGTCCACCTGTATGTGAATATTGTCCGCTTTGGCACTAAGGAATTATCTTACAATCCAGCTCTTACGGGTTTAAAATGCATCCACAAGGGAAAGGTATCCACAGCCTTATAAGGCATGCTTCGTTCCCCTTTCCAACCAATGTGGGACTTCAAAATCCACCCCCCTTGGGGCCCAGTGTCCTTGCTAGCACACCAATTCGGATCCGGCTCTGATACCAACTATAACAGTCCAATCTACCCACATGTGAATATTATCCGCTTTGGCACTGAGAAATCCTCTTACAACCCAGCCCTCACGGGTTTAAAATGCGTCCACAAGGGAAAGTTATCCACAGCTTTATAAAGCATGCTTTGTTTCCCTTTCCAACTGATGTGGAACTTCACACAAAAGCTCTATTTGAAATTAAAAAGCCCTTTTGTTAAAAAATAAAGTTACGTTTGGTATAGCTGATGAAAATGAAGCTTTCATTTGTAGAGATTTATATAATAATCTTTTTGAAAAAGAGATATTATGAAAAACTTCATAAGTATTTGGCTGTAAATAAAAAACCTGTATTAAATACTTAATGAGTTTTCATATAAGTTAAAATAACTATATTAAATACTCACTAAGTTTCCATATAAAAAAAAAAAAAAAAACTTTTCTAAAAAAATATAAAATTTAGTTTTTAATTATATCTCTTTTTTGTTTGTTATGTTAATACATTAAGTTCATAACCGCAAAAATTGAGTGAGGATATGAAGTTAATTTCGTCTTTTATTTCTAACTACACGGAATTTAAGTTGAAGTGAGTAGAATAATTATAATATTGTGTAGTTTTGTTAATGAACATTACAATATTCTATATTAATGGAATATGCGTACGTGGACTCTCCATAATCTGTTTGCCTCTAAAGTTTAGCAATGGAATCGATCAATTGGTTTAAATTTACTTTTACTGTGAAGATTGGCCAATCAAATCGAAACATATGTTATCCCTTACATATAAACCCATTTTAAATCCAAAAACCTGTTATCTTTATATATATATACATATATATATTCAAAATTGATAAAGAAAAAATTAAATTACTGATGCGTATTCATTGAAAATACATGGGAGAGCAGGATGGCATTGCATAATGATGTTTTTTTTTTTTTTTTTAATTTGTGGAATATCGGTCCGTTTACACATAAATCATATTTTTCGCAAAATTTTGGGGAAATTGGTTTTGCACGAATTCATGACCTAGGTTATCTTAGAATTGTTTTTCGGGTTGAATGGACCATTTTAGAGACGTTAATTTGGTTTGAAACCATATGAAATTTGATTAAAACGGAGAACATAATCCCTTGGTATGGGTATTCCTATTCGGCAGGCTAAGGCCAAATTGTTATGTGGGTTTTGAAGCCACCACTGAGACAAAGAAATTCGGACTAATGGAACCGGAAATCATGGCAGGGAGAGTGAGATATTTCCGGGTTGAACGTCGGGTCCTCACCCATTTTGGACTTAAAAACTCGGGTTTTGGGCGTTGATTTTTGGGTAACAAAACCCGAAATTAGATTGAGATTTTATTTCCCAAGAACAGACGAACTCAATGCCGCCGGTATCGCCGGAAACGAAGACCGGAGAGGCGAGATATGGCCAGATAAAGAACCCGGTTGCGAGACCCGTTACCAGAGAAACCGGGTCAACCCGTGACCTGGATGGTTGAGGAAGAAGACATGTGCTACATGTCATTTGGTGAAACACATGGCAGAGCAGGACGGCATTGAATAATGATGGTTTTCCTTACCTTCGTTATCTTCAGAGAATATTTATTTGTCCTTGAACAGTAATAACAAGACGGCAATGTTCTGTTATAATATGGAATCAAAACTCTTAACCAAAAATGATATTGCGGTTACTTTTGTTGAAAATAGATCCACATTTCCAATTAAAAAAAAAAAAAAAAGAAGAAGCAAGCAATATAAATAGTGGCCGCGTTAAGTAAATCAACCTGCGTTTCCAAGAAATTCAATTTCATTTTTTTCTTTTTCCAATTTATTAGTATATATCTGTAGATTTGGATTAAAGGCTCATGTACTTCACTAGTTATTTATTATAAAATGCTCAGTTATTTATTTATTTTTTTTTTTTTTTTGTAATATAAAATGCTCAGTTATTTATTTATTATTTTTTGTAATATAAAATGCTCAGTTATTGAATATTGAGTGAGACTTAATGGTAAATGCCCCTCACAGCTCACCCATGAAATTATGGATTGGAAATACGTTTTTAGATTAAAAATTATCGCAATGGTATAAAAAACAAAACACACACACACATTAACCTTATTATCTGATAATCAAAATCTAAACTTTCACCCCAGGACCATTACATGGTGGATTTATGAGTGTGCATGTCCACCATAGCAAAACGTTATGTATATAATTGTGATTGGCAACCGAATATATACTTTAAGGCTTGGCATTCCATGGAGTAGGAATTAATATTAAATGGTTAATTGAAATGTCACCTTGAGCGTTGGGACCAACCTCATTTTCTAAAAAGTACATATGGTTCATTCGATTGGGCTTCAATAGAACATAGGAACAAAGCGGTGCCCTTTGAAATATTTTTAAGCAAAAGCCGAAGCCAAGATTGAAAGATAAATTACAGGCCCAAACGATCACATTTGCAAAGCTGTAACAATTTGATTGCCTTTATACGTAGTATTACATGGATTCGTCTATTCCATTATTCATATTCGTCTATTCCCTTCTTCATTTAAGTTCTTCGGCCCTATATTTAAATAAAAAAAAAATTGCGTAGCAACACTTTTCTTTTCATTTACCAAATCTTTGAGATTTTTACTAAACCAACTTCTTTGAGCCCAGAAAAAATAAAATAAAATAAAATAAAATCGCATGAAACATTTTTAGGAGACAATTGAATAATTGATGCAGTAAATATGTTATATTTAATTATGTCAAAAAGGTAACCAACAATTTACATAATAATATGATTGAAATAGCATTCGACAGCAAAGCCTATACCTATATCCAGCAAATGATAAAACTGGAAAACTAAATACAATCTAAGGATTTAAATAAAAATAACTGTTGGCCTAATTCTAAGTCTTTCATATGAATGATACTTCTTCATCGGAAGTGCTTCTTGATCTTCAAATAACTGAAAAATGGCTTCTCAGCAACAGGAATGAACTTGACAACCCACCCAATTGGCCAGGACATGGAAGCAATTCCAATACATATTCCCCATTGCCCCCAACTCAATCTCACTGTTTCAGCAAATTTCTTCAGAAACTCCACCATTATCACCTGAAGAACCATGGTTATGGCAATGATCCCCACAAACAATCTGTTCCTGTGAATCCCTTTAAACACATTCTTCTTCTCCAACTTCTTGGCATTGAATTCATTGAAAACTTGGCAGAGAACAAAAGTGTTGAAGATCAAAGTGTCTTTCACCTTATCATCTACTCCAAAGATTGATTCTCCCCTGAACTGTAGTATCAAAAGCACAGAAATCTGATACATAGCTTGAGGCAAAATATTTCTCCACATGATGTTGGAGATAAGAGGCGCAGTCCGACCCACCGGAGGTTTATCCATGAGTTCCTTGGTAGGCTTCTCTGTTGCTAGAGCCAGAGCACCTAATGTGTCCATGATCAAATTCACCCACAATAACTGGACCGCGGTTAATGGAACTTCACCGGCCGAAACTGCGGCGACGAAATTGATTACAAGAGCAGCAACATTCACAGTCAACTGAAACTGAATGAATTTCTGAATGTTGTTATAAACGCACCGACCCCATTTGAGTACTGTAGCTACCGAAGCAAAATTATCGTCCAAGATTACAATGTCTGAGCTTTCCTTTGCAACTTCTGTGCCTTGGATTCCCATGGAGAGTCCTATGTCGGCTTCTTTTAATGCCGGTGCATCATTGGTTCCATCTCCGGTGACTGCAACGACGTGGCCTTTTTGTTTGAGGCATTGAACCATGAGGAGTTTATCAAACGGAGATGATCTTGCCATCACAAGGATTTTGTCAACTTTCTCCATTCTTTCTTCTTCTGTGTAGTTTCTAAACTTCTCACCTTCTATTACAGCTTCATTCATGTCATGCTCTGCTCTAAGTATTCCACACTCTGTAGCTATGGCTTTCGCTGTGAAAACGTTGTCACCGGTGATCATCTTGACGTTGACTCCAGCGTACTGGCAATCTTCCATAGCTTTCTTCACTCCTGGACGACATGGATCTTTAATACCCACAAGTCCCAACAAAACCAAACCTTCTTCTTTCATTGTTTTATGTCCATCTGAATCCTCAACCTCCTCTGCCTAAATTCTGCTTTGTGCGAAAGCTATGCACCGGAGACGGCTCGCTGCCATAGCTTGAATGATCTGTTGGAATTCCAATTTCTGACTATCATGAAGATCCTTGATGATTCCAGAAGCATCGTAGTAACTTTTACACATTGCTAGAATCATCTCTGCGGCTCCTTTCCAATGAACGTGGACAGGGCTGTCAACTTTCCTCTTCAATAAAACTCCACTTCTTTTCTTCTGTGAATTGAAAGCCTCAACATGAAGAATTGAACATTTCCTCTTAATTTCCTCCATATCCATATTCAAATCCTCAATTGCCCATGAAAGAATTGCTTTCTCTGTTGGACTACCTGAGATTTCATATTCCATTCCAAAACTTGGCCTGTATACACTACCTGTGGTATTCAGAGCAATTCCCTCCCTGAACAATTCTATAACATATGGAGCAACTGAAGAATAGCCTCCTAATTCTTCCATAGATTCTTTGCCTAGCCAACACTTTGTGACTTTCATTTGGTTCATGGTTAATGTACCTGTTTTGTCAGTACAAATGGTGGTGGCAGAGCCCATTGTTTCGCAAGCAGAGAGCTTCCTCACCATTGCTTTATCTGCCATCATTCTTTTCATTGAATAAGCAAGAGTTAATGTCACTGCTAATGGCAAGCCTTCTGGTATAGCAACCACAACAATGGTGACAGCAGCTGCTATAAATTGCACTGAAGAATTCAAAATGTCGTCGAACTTGGTCTTTCCCTTAATAAATTCTTGATTTCCATTCTCATCTTTTGTTGTCCCTGTGAAGTATCTAACAAACAAGACAACAAGAACAATGAAAGCAACTGTCACACCAACCTTACCAATTGACGATGTGAGCTTGTTGAGCCGAGCTTGCAATGGAGTTTGCTCGTTTGAATCGCGAGTGAGTTGGCTCATCATTTCTCCCCATGCTGTGTTCATTCCGACTGCAGTGACGACCATTTGGCCAAAGCCATCGACCACTTTAGTTCCAGAAAACAAGAAAGGATTATGGCCATGATTAATTTCAACATGGTCACTCTCCCCTGTCATGCTAGATTCGTCTATTTGAAGAGAATGACCTTGTAGGAATAAACCATCTGCTGGAACTTGGTCTCCAATTTTTAAACAGATCACATCACCGACTAAGATTTCGAATATTGAAATCTTTTGTCTCCGACCACTGTTACGGAATTGGGAGAAAAACAAATAGCAACGGAAACAAAGAAAGCGAAGAACAGACACACAATTTACGTGGAAACCCTTGACGGGAAAAACCACGGGCAGGGAGAAGGAAATCCAATATCGAAAGATTGGTACAAAATGTGAGCCTGACTGCGCGATACCATGAACCCTAATTACAGCCGAAAACTAAATATATATAGTACAGAAGAAACCCTAAAATTGAATCTCCGCTTCCACCACAGAGCCCCAAATTTTTCTCCAAAATTAGTTTCACCAAAATGGGTCGCACCGCGAGCTTTTCGGGTCGGGTCAACAAGAATTCGGGTCACTAACTCTAACAATCTCCACCTTGACACGAATTCCATATAAGGAATGAAAAACATACAAAACTCCAATCTTCGATAAAAATTGCCATCCTCTTCCACAAAAGCCCCTAAAGGCAAAGCTCAACAACAAACACCAACCAAGTCCAAGCAATGCTCAAACTTGGCTACTGGAAGTGCCTTGGTCATCATGTCAGCAGGATTATCATGAGTACTCACCTTGCTGACAACAATATCTCCACGAGCAATAACATCACGTACAAAATGATACCGAACATCTATATGTTTTGTCCTCTCGTGAAACATCTAATCCTTAGTGAGATAGATAGCACTCTGACTATCACAATTGATGACCGTACTCTCCTGCTCAGAGCTCAACTCACCTATCAACGCCCTTAACCAAATAGCTTCTTTCACCGCTTCAGCTATAGCCATATATTCAGCTTCTGTAGTTGATAGTGCAACTGTTGCTTGCAAAACAGACTTCCAACTGATAGAGGTATCTCCAAGAGTAAATACATAACCAGTAGTGGACCTCCTTCTATCAAGGTCCCCAGCAAAATCTACATCAACATATCCACGTACACCCTCCTTACTTCCACCAAACTCTAAACAAGTGTTAGTAGTGCCTCTCAAGTACCTTAGAATTCACTTGACAGCTTGCCAGTGTTGTTTGCCAGGATTAGCCATATACCGGCTCACAACACTAACAGCATGTGCAATGTTAGGACGGGTACACACCATAGCATACTTCAAACTACCAACAGCACTAGAATAAGGAACATGTGACATATACTCAATATCTCTATCCGACTGTGGTGACATATCAGCAGACAATCTAAAATGAGTAGCTAATGGAGTACTTACAGGTTTAGCGTTCTTCATTCCAAAACGCTCCAGAACTTTCTCAACAAAAGATCTTTGAGTCAAGAAACGTTTACCTGCAGATCTATCTCTCTCAATCTCCATACCAAGAATCTTCTTTGCCGCTCCCAAATCTTTCATCTCAAATTCACCACTCAATTCTGCTTTCAATCTGTTGATATCGGATTTCTTCTTGGCCACTATCAGCATATCATCAACATAAAGCAACAAATAGATAAATGAGCCATCTTCCAACTTCCTAAAATACACACAGCTATCATATTGGCTTCTAGAATAGCCATGGCTAAACATAAACCCATCAAACCGTTTGTACCACTGACGAGGGGATTACTTCAAACCATACAAGGACCTTTTCAACAAACACACATGATCCTCTTTTCCTTCAACCTCGAAACCTTCGGGTTGCTGCATATAAATTGTCTCCTCAAGCTCACCATGCAAGAAAGCGGTCTTCACATCTAGTTGCTCCAACTCTAAATCGTGCATAGCAACTAGCGCTAACAAAGCACGAATAGAAGTATGTTTAACGACAGGGGAAAATATATCATTAAAATCAACTCCCTGTACCTGTGAATACCCCTTCGCTACTAAACGTGCTTTGTACCTCGCATCTTCAACACCAGGGATGCCTTCTTTCTTTTTGTAGACCCACTTGCATCCCACAATCTTCTTACCCTCTGGAGGTAATGCTAACTCCCAAGTGTGGTTCTTATGAAGCGACTCCACCTCTTCCTGCATAGCAATTAACCACTTTGCAGAATCCTCACATGAAATGGCTTCATGATAGTTGCAAGGATCACTGGGACTCTCGATCTCCTGTGCTGCAACACAAGCAAAAGTGACATAGTCTGCTAAACTAGAGGGCTTCTTGATCTCCCTGCGAGGTCTATCCTTGGCAATCGAATGCTCCTGCACCTCCTCAATTCTCTCTTCTTCCACATGAGTGGGTGTCTCAAATGGGCTTGAAACTGAACCATTCTGTGAAGTACTTACTTCCTCCACCCTAAACTCCACCTGCTTTGGCACACTGTCTGAAACAACGAGCTCCTTTTTTGGATGCAGCATTGCCATCTCATCAAACACAACATCCCTGCTAATCACAACCTTAGATGACTTTGGATCAGGAAGCCAAACTCTATATCCTTTTACACCCTGCGGGTAACCAAGAAATATGCCCTTCTTCGATCTAGGCTCAAGCTTACCATCATTAACATGAACATAGGCAGGGCATCCAAATACCTTCAAATCTAGATAATTAGCAGGTTTTCCAGACCACACCTCTTCAGGAGTCTTGCAATCGATTGCTGCCGATGGAGAACGATTCACCAAGTAGCAAGCTGTAGCAGCTGCTTCTGCCCAAAAGTCCTGTGCTAACCCAGAATTCGACAGCATGCATCGGACTTTCTCCATAAGAGTTCTGTTCATCCGCTCAGCCATACCATTTTGCTGCGGAGTTCCTCTAACTGTGAGATGTCTAACGATCCCTTCGTTTCTACAAAACTCATTGAAAACACCATCACAGAACTCCAATCCATTATCTGTACGAAGACGCTTCACCCTTCTTTCCGTCTGCTTCTCTACCAAAACTTTCCATTGCTTGAAGATAGCAAATACGTCATTCTTGTGCTTCAAAAAATATACCCAGACCTTCCTGGAGAAATCATCAATGAAGGTCAACATATATCTGCCACCACCCTTAGAAGCAGTACGTGCGGGTCCCCAAAGATCTGAATGAATGTAGTCTAGAGTACCTTTGGTTTTGTGAATTCCAGTACTGAAGCTAACTCTCTTCTGCTTCCCAAACACACAATGTTCACAAAACTCCAACTTCGAGATACTCCGATCACCAAGCAAACTCCGTTTGCTCAACATCGCCAAACCTTTCTCACTCATATGGCCCAATCTCATATGCCACAAACGAGTAACATCCGAATCTGACATGGACACTGAAACAGCAGCCGACCCCATTACCACAGAACCCTGTAGCCTGTATAATGTACCAACCAGGCTAGCTTTCATCACCACCAAAGCACCCTTCAGAACCCTCAAAACTCCACCTCCACCAGCAAAAGAACAACCAGACTTGTCCAAAGCAGATAAAGAAATTAAATTTTTAGACATATCTGTAACATGACGTACCTCAGATAGTGTTCTAATAATTCCATCATGCATCTTCACCCTTACAGTTCCAATGCCGATGACACAGCAAGGATGATCATCTCCCATCAGCACAACACCTTTATCCACCAGAACATAAGAAGAGAACCAATCCCTATGGAGACAGATGTGAAACGAACAGGCTGAATCCAAAATCCATCCCTGCTTGCCCGAACTATCCTCAGTCACTGAATAAACATCTCCATCTTCAATTTCCTCATGTGCGACACTGGCTTCGGCATGTTCCTTACTTTTTTCATTATTTTTATTCTGAAGCTTACGACATTCAGTTTTGATGTGCCCTTTTTTCTTACAGTAGTGACAAATAAGGTTTCTGAACCTTGACTTCGATCTTGGCCGACTACCACCATTGTTATTTTGATCTCTAGATGATGTTCTACCTCTAACAATCAAACCCTCTCCTCCGGAACTCCCAAAATTATTGTTATCCGAACTGCTGGTCAACTCCTTATCAAACAACTCCTTAGAATATAAAGAAGCTTTCACATCCTCCAATTTTAGGGTTTTATTACTGTAAATCAAAGTCTCCCTAAAATTCTTATACGATGGAGGTAAGGAACGCAGTAGCATTAGGGCCTGATCTTCATCATCATATTTAATGTCCATGTTCGCCAGATCTAACAGAATAGTAGAAAAATCATCTATGTGTGTTTTAATAGATGTACCTTCAACCATAGAAAGGGTGTATAGACGGTGCTTCGCAATCAGTTTCGTTGTGAGATTCTTTGTGATGTACAAAGATTCCAACTTGTCCCATAAGTCCTTTGTTGTCTTCTGATCAAGGACCTCCCTCAAAACTTCATTGGACAAGCATAGCTGAATGGTGGATAGGGCACGCTCATCAACCTCGGCTTTCTTTTCGGCATCCCACGAAGACGGCATCTGCTCCTTGCCAACCAACGCCTTGTGTAAACCGTTCTGTGTCAAAATCGCCTTCATCTTGACTTGCCACATGGAGAAACTCATGTTGCGCTCAAATTTCTCAATGTCGAACTTTGTTGCCATGATCGAAAAAAAAAAAAAATTCCCAAATAGATCGACGCGGCTCTGATACCACTTGTTACGGAATTGGGAGAAAAACAAATAGCAACGGAAACAAAGAAAGCGAAGAACAGACACACAATTTACGTGGAAACCCTTGACGGGAAAAACCACGGGCAGGGAGAAGCAAATCCAATATCGAAAGATTGGTACAAAATGTGAGCCTGACTGCGCGATACCATGAACCCTAGTTACAGCCGAAAACTAAATATATATAGTACAGAAGAAACCCTAAAATTGAATCTCCGCTTCCACCACAGAGCCCCAAATTTTTCTCCAAAATTAGTTTCACCAAAATGGGTCGCACCGCGAGCTTTTCGGATCGGGTCAACAAGAATTCGGGTCACTAACTCTAACAACCACCTCTCAAAACATCAATTTGGATATCATTGCTTACTATTGACAACTTGCCAAACTGTCTGTTTTGTCTGAAATTGCTAATAGCAGAGACAGCAATAACAAGGAAAATGGCTACGAGTATGCTTAACCCATCAATCCAGCCTTCTTTGGCTCCATGAACCTTCATACCAAAACCAAGAGAAAGTGCAGCACATACCATGAGGATGATAATCGTAAGGTCTTGAAAAGCTTCCCAAACATGATACAGAAAACCTTTGGTAGGTGGTTTTCTGTAAGTGTTTTAACCAAAAACTTCACGTCTAATGGCAATTTCTCCATCATCATTCGAAATTCCTTGTTCTGCACCCGTTTTGAGAGCTGAAACTATACCATCAATCCCTCCCAATTGTTGAAGCTGATCGAGATTCTTGTCCTTAACAAGTTGAACCAGGCTCGCTTCATCGATTGCGAATGACTCAATTTCTGGTTTGACATGGATGGTGGTGTAGGAAGTAGAGAGGGGAATTTTGATTTTGCCCTTTTTGGTTATGGAATTTTGGTAAATTGACAACAGGGCTCTGGAACAATAAATTACAACAAAAGCAGTGTGCCATTTTTTTTTATGTACGTTTACAGTGTTTGGGACTTGAAGCAATGACTCGATGCATGCAAGATTTGCATGAAGAATTCCTGGGGACATGTTTTCACAAACACAGAAAATTGAAAAATTGAATTAAAAAACAAATATTGAAAGGACACAGAGTTGATAATTCGGTATCAGAATAGCCAATACGAAAACCAAAAAACAAGTAGAGAAAAGCAGGCACAAAATCAAAATGCTTCTAAGGTGGATCGAAGGGAAATAACACAAAAACCACTATATTTACTCTTTTTAATTTCAAAAATTAAACGCAATAAAATGAATCTTTGATGAAAACTTGTGGAACGATTGGAGTTGACTATTTATACACCTCAATTTCTTTGTTCTAGTTAAAAAAAAAAAAGTTAAAGAAAAAAAAATTCATTGTTTCTACGAATTTTCGTGGAACAGTACAGGTAATGTGGTGGAAGGTATTCGATTATGTTCCATATCTAAACCGCTTTTTACCTTCTTACCATATATCTTTTATATTACTTTTTACCGAACTTACAAATAAACGAAGATCTCTTCTCTAGAGTCTTGGCCAAATTGTATCTAACTCATGCCGACTGCTTTTCCTTGTTGCTGCATGTAACCTAACAATTTCTATTTTATCAGGACCCATCCAGTCAAACTTAATAGTCAAACTTAACGGGGTTTTAAATATGATCCAATTAAATTTTCATTAAATGAATAATAGAAGTATACCTAAAATTGCTTTCTAGGGAATATAAAAGGCTAGGAAGTTAATATTTGCCGTGTATGCAACGCTTATCACATTTAAAATATTAAATGTTTTTGTTATTTTTTTTTTTCAGGGAAGATATTAAATTGATATGTTCTAAGTAAATCCCCCAATTTATCCCAAAAATAATAAAAAAAAAACTTTGCAAGAAATTAATATATATATATATATAAAGAATTGTTTGGAAGAAATTCTGTAGTCACTTATTTATTTATTAATTTATACGTTATTATCTGTTCAATTGGATTAAATGCTCTCTCACATGTGCTTTTATTCCCCGCCCCCACCAACCAAAAAAAAAAAAAAAAAAAAAAAAAAAAACCCTCACATGTATTTCATGTTCATCATAAAAGAAAATCAATGCTTCATGTTTCCTCATCTTCTCCTCAATTTTTATTTTTAAAACGAAATATTTGTGTCAGATAAGCTCGTTCAATATGATGTGTGTGTGTGTGTGTGTTTTTTTTTTTTCCCTTTTTTTTTTTTAAAATATCATCCAATAAATTCAATTTTACGAACAGAGTTAATAAATGTACTATCTCATATATATATATATATATGAATACACAAAAATTATATTAAAAAATTATATTTGTTTTTTTTAATGGATCATTGAATGCACATAGACTCTTATTATATCTTATTATAAACTTTAACGCTTAGTATGGAAGTTAGAAAATGGTAGTATCTAGAATAAATTATGAAGCTGATATAACTTAGACATTATTGAAGTAAATGTCTATTATAGACACTTTGTTAGATATTGTAAAGCTTTCTAATAAATATAAATTTTTTTAAAAAGTTAATTATTTTAAAAATATATATTTAATTAATAATTATAAATAGCTATTATGCCTATTATCATTAAAAAATAATTTTAATATTGATTGTATAATTATACCACATATAGACTTAAACATTGTAAGTCCTATGCCATATAAGGAGCAATTCATATGTATCATCATTGGAGATATTCTTACAGCATGTTTGGATAGAGATAAAGTTAATAGGAATCTAATTCCTTTAGGAAAGTGATAACTTTATTTTGTTTGGATGTTTATTGTAAGGTGAAAAAATGTTGGTCCAGGATGTTTGGATAGAGATAAAGTTAATAGAAATCTAATTCTTTTAGGAAAATGATAACTTTATTTTGTTTGGATGTTTATTGTAAGGTGAAAAAATATTGGTCCAGGGAATTAGATTCCTACCAATGTAGGAAAATATATGGAAAAGTTATTCCCACATATATAAGTGTCATTTTGAGAATCCAAAAAAAAAATAATTTTAAAATTTTTTAAAATACATATTTATTCTTAATTTATTATACAATCTTAAATTTAATTACTTAGGAATCTCAACTTTCTTATTACTTACCAAATAAATCAAGAAAAAAATTAATTATAAGGAAACTAAATCTCAGAAAATTAAATCTTAAAAATCATTTTCTCTTTCAACTTTGATACTTTCCAAACGGGACCTTAGATACTTTGTAATTTGCTTTCCAAATTTAACAAGATCCTCCTTGAATTATAATTATTTCTAATCACATTAGTCCAAAATGTGATATTGTAAAATTAATTTGGTAAACTTATGCATACACACAAGTGAAAATTGAAGTAAACAAAATAAACAAAATTTTTAATATACAGTCCCATATATTTTTAAATTATCATAATGCCCTTATTAAAGTTTTTAGATGATAATTGGTAAAAGAACATAAACTCAGTTGGACCAAAAAAACTTTCTGATAGAAACACAACTCCACATATATGCTAACTACGAGTCTTTGAACATTGCATATATTATTTTTTCTTCGAATCGGTTTGAAAGTCTTTTGGCTTCGGATATCGGAAACACAATGTCTTTAGCGCAATTGCTTTCGGTTAACAATGGATTTTCAGGTGAATTACCTGGCGGGATATCTGAACCTTCTTTATTGGATTCAATCCAGATGATTTCAAATAATTTTTTTGAGAAAATCCCAGAAAATATTGGAAAATTGGAAAAATTAAACACTCTTTTACAGCCATCGATAGTCTCCTACTGATGGCTGCTAGGATATTATGGGAGGAAAACCTATAAAGAGCTTAAAATTTTGATATTAAAAAAAAAAGAAAAAAAAAGAAAAAAAAAGCCTAAACCACGGCTAGCTGGAGGGTTGCCAGATGCTTGTTCCGAGTCTGTAGACTTTTGCAGTGTAGTGCGGCACTCTCTACAGCGGCAACGACAACATTTGTTCGTTAGAGGATGAAATTTCATCCTAACTTTAATTCAAAATGTAATAAAGAATGATGAGCGTAGTTAGGGTAGTTTGGTAAAATTAAAATTTATGGGACTATATATAACTATTTGGATTTGTAAAAAGAGCTTCTCTTGTATTGATTATGTATAGAGTTATATTTGCCAAATTCATTTATCGAAAATGCATAATTAAAGTAATTAAGTGACAAAAAGATAACAAATCAAAGGATAAATATGAAACTTTTTGTAGCTTTAGGAGTAAATGCAAAATGTGTAATAATTCGGTGGGACTAAGTGTATTTAACCTTTCAAAAAAAAAAAAATTACAATACATAAGTAGTTAATTTTTTCAGTTGATTTTCAAGATAATACTACTTTTTTAATAATTTAAATTATAACATTTTTTTTCATGGTGATTAGTTTTATGAAATTTAACAAAGAGATTAAGGATTTATGTGCATTTTCCTGAGAAATATGTTGTAACATACCAGTGATTTTGACAGGTGTTTGTTCGTGTTGTGTTCCCATTGATGTTTGAAAAATATGCTGATCTTCCACATTCAATCTTATCCAAAACTATTTTTGTTTCACATTTAAAAGATATATAATTCAAAAAAATGAAGGAAACTTCATCACCTTGAACCTAAAAGTATAACCCAAAAAACTATATAATATATATATATGTTTTAATATATTGGGAAGAGCAGATTTCATCACCTTGAACCTAAAACTTTTGTCACATCTGGGAGTATATAATCGTGTATTTTCTATATGGGTTTGCCTTAACCATGTACTCCATATATTATAGATAATTTTTTATTCTTTTTTAAGATATATATTATAGATTAATTATTCCCTTATCTTTAATTAAAACCAAATTTCTGGTTTATAAATAAAGTATTCGGAAACCTACCCAATAAGATGTTAATTTTTAATTTAATATGTCAAACTGAATTAATATTATATATCTTTGATCAAAAAATGGAAAAAAAAAAAAGACTTTCTTTTTTCTGGCTCTTGGGTCCTCCCTTTTACCAACCAAAAAAAAAAAAAATTGATATGTTTTTTATGGATTCTTTTTTTATTATTATTATTACTGAATAAAAGGTATGATGGTACTGTATGTTTTAAAAAGGTAATTATGCATTTATAATGCGAGGTGGTTGAATTCATGGTTTTGAGTAAACCATATTTCTTTTCTATATTGATGATTTATGGTGAGAAATGCAAGGAATGTGGAATTTGAGATTTTTATAACTCCCACAGTAAATTTCGGAAATTTTTAGTAATAATAAAAATGGGCTGTTGGTTTTTATTTTATTTTAATTATTTTGGACGCACTTATGCAGTACCGTTATTCTGTACTGTACATGAGATTGTGATTAGCGCGCAAGTTTCAGTCTCCCGTGAGTTACCTATGGACCTGAGGGCAGGCCGGTTTAGTATAATGCACATAACCGTCTTCCTCCTAGGCCGGGATGACAGTCTCCCGTGAGTTACCTATAGACCTGAGGGTAGGCCGGTTTAGTATAATACACATAACAGCTCTCCTCCTAGGCTGGGACCATAGGTTTTAGCAGCGGTGCTGTCGAGACGCTGAAGCGACCGTATGCCGGTTCTCTCTTTAACCCCCGTCTGAGGATGCTCGGGACGTTGAGTACCGTAGGGCATCACTGGTATATAGTGTGGTGCGTCAGGCTATTTTCGATTTGAATTTTTCTTAAGCTTATTATTTGGAAATTGTAACACCTCGTCCCAAAGTACAACGGAAATTTTCCGATTTTGATCGAGGTTGACCGTTGACCATTGACTTTGACCGTTGACCGTTGATCGAAGAGGTCAAAAGTTGACTTTTTGTTCCGATTGGAATTCTAGGTTTACTGAGGTACCGTTACGAAGTACACATTGGCACGAGTTCGTAGACTAGTAGCACGTTGAAAACGGAGCTACGGTTCGAAAGTTACGAGCAAAACAAGTTGGGGTCCAAACTGTCCAAGGGTATCGGAGTTGACTTTTTATTTATGGGGAAATGAGCTTTGACTCATACATGGTTGTAAAGTGCTCGTCGATACGAGTCCGTAGACTACTGGCACGTGCGATTTGGACATGTGGTTTGAAAGTTATGGACCTGTAGAGTTTTCAAATATTGTATTATTTTAATATTATTTTTAAACGTGTAACGATGTGCCACGTGTGACTTAATAAATGTGACCATGTGTCACTATGTTGAGATGCCACATGTCAACCATGCTTAATACCAAATTATTTTATTGTTATTTTATATTATTTTTTAATATTATTTAATTATTTAATTTTATTTTCTTTCTCTTTCTTTTTCTTTTCTTTTTTTTCTTTTTTTCTTTTCCCCACGTGGGAAAAAAGGGCACGGGCCCTTCTTCTTCTTCTTCTTCTTCCTTCTTCCTTCATTTTTCTTCCCACCGGCCGTCTCTATCTCTCTCCCGTGTTTATCTTTTTCGGCCACCCATTGCCCACACGGGCCGGCCACCGTCCAAGCCCACACGCCGGCGAGCTCACCAGCCAAATTTGGCTGCCGGCCGGCCGGCGACGCGCCCAGATCGGGCCGGTGAAGTCGCGGCGGCGGGTTGAAATTTTTCCCGCGATTCTCGCCGTTTTCGGCCAGCCCAGTCCAAATTGCCACCCCTCTCCCTCTATTTTGGGACCTTTGAGTCCAATTATAGCCTCCAATTTCCAAAATTTGAAGCGGTTTGCGAGATACGAGGAGATCAAAACCGGTCGAAGCTTTCCGGCCACCACCGGCGGAATTGCGGTCAATGGAGACTGGTAATGCGATCCTCGTTCCACAAGCTTCGATTCGGTATATTAAACGTTAACCCCCCAGGTACCGGATATTATTTACCCGAATAAAATATTAATTTATTTGACTGTGTGTGAATTGTGTTTTAGGAGCACGTGTGAATTGTGGAATCGATCCTATGGTGGATCGTGGTTTAATTGCGTGCTCGAGGTGAGTGACCCACCTTCAAATTAATTTCGGAAATTAAATTTGTGAATAGTTTGTGTGATTTGAATATTTGAAATTTATATTCTATGTGTCAAATATTTAATTGATTTATGGTGGAAATTATTGGTGGATTTATTTTGATTAAAGAAAATATGCATTATATAAATTTATGCCATATGAAAATTATTTTATGGTATTGAGAATTGTGGAATTTAATTATATATGAAATTCTTGTGGTTTTAACGTTAATTTGGGTATGATTTGATTTTCAAATATTTCAAGGAAAATATTTATTTATGTTGGTGACTTCAATTTTTATAAGTAGGCCATGGAATATTATATGATTCAATTTATTGTATTTCAAAAAATATTTATGCTATTGGAAAAAAATTTGGAATATTTAAATTGGTGGATTTGGGAGTTGGTGGATTTGAAATTCATGGAATTTATGGCATTGATTATAAAGAAATTGTGGAGAATTTCTGGGTTTAATTGGGTGGAATAAACCCGGTATATTTAAGGAAAATTTGTGATTTTGAGATATAAATTAAATATGTGGATTTTATGATTTTTAGATGCACCATGCATGTACTGGTGTTCTGTTTATATGTGATATGGTTAGTGTGCACACGGATGTGATTAGCTCGCAGGTGGGTGTGAGTAGCGCGCAGGTGATTTTATGGGATTGTCCTGTGGTTGCCATCGGATGAGGGTAGGCCGCCCTTCCATGGCCGGGACACCTGTTTGCAGCGGCGCGATGGGACGCCACGGGACCGTATGCCGGTTTCTTTCTATAACCTCCTGTCTGGCGGTACCTTGGGACGCTGGGTACTGTTGGCGCCACTGGTATATAGTGGGTGCATCAAGTGATTTTCAGAACTGGGATTTTAAAATAAATATTTTGAAATTGTAGTGGAATTAAAAATATAATTATTACTGTTTCTGGTATTTATTTGATTGGGAATTTTAAATTGGTTTAATTTTCTCTTTACTTAATTATTCAATAAATTAACTTCTTTTAATTATAAATTTTGGATGCTTGACTTATTATATTTTATTTGATATTCATTTGAATAAAGTAACGTCTTGGTTTTCGGGGAATACGAATAAAAGATTTTGTGAAAAGGTTTTAAAAGGGGAACTTTTCCAACCGAGAGAATTGTAAGGGCTTTGAGAGAAATTATTATTTCTGATTAATTATTATTTATCTATTTAATTATCGTGGTATTATAATTGTATAGTAGATAGGATCACTCACTGAGATGATTAGCATTTCATATTTTTAAATTCCGTTCCTCTAGGTACTAGGTTTGTCGGTATTCATCCGGAGCGGACTTGATCTTCATCGCTGTCTTAGTTCGTGAAGTACCCTGTCCTTCCTTTATTGCAGTTGTAATATTTCTTTCATCCATGTTATATTCTATACTTAGTAGTACTTCCTGAAGCTCTGTATACTGTATTGGACACTTATGTATTATTTATGCACTGGGTTGTTGTTATTCTTTGAAGTGCTATAAATTTGTGGAATCAATTTGTAGTATTGTGGGAGGAATAAGGGGATGAATATAGAAGTGTGTTTTCAGTGCAGGAAATTTTTGGTTAGTCCTACCCTTAGGGGAGGTGCTACCGGATTTTCTGTTGGAAGGTTCGGTGGTATTTCCCTGGGATCAGGGCTTGTCTAGGGTTCCGGGGAGGAATTCTGGACGAGTCCTGATAGAAATACTATTCAATTAAAATGGTTAATTTATTTAAATTTTACCATTTATTTCAAGCAAATAATTTTATGGCATTCTTTATATGATTTATTATTTGTTATTAAAAATTTACTTTATTGCGGATTATTTTTTCTGAGTGCATTGGATTCAAAAAAATTATTGCATTTTATTGGTAATTATTGATTAAATATTTTCATATAAATTGTGGTGCTCTATATTATTAATTGCATGATTTTGTATTTTAAATATTGATATTCCATTTATTTATTACTTAATTAATTATTTAGTTAACTAATTGTTTCCTTGGTTTTTGGGGAAATATAATTGCTGGGTTTTGTGAAATGTTTTAAAAGGGAAACTTTTCCAACAGAGTGAATCGTGAGGGTTTTGAGAGAAATTATTATTTTTCCAATTAACTATTATTTATCTACTTATTTATTGTGGTATTATAATTGTACAGTAGATAGGGTCACTCACTGAGATGATTAGTATCTCACGTTTTTAAATTCCGTTCCTTTAGGTTCGGGCTGGTAGACGACATCAGAATCAAGCTCGACGTTTGTTGCTGTTGAGTTTCAAAGAGTTATGCTTCCTTGTATTCTATTGTATTATTGTTTCCTATTTTATGTTGTATAACTTTCACACTCATCTGTAACTTATGATGCTCTGTATATTTACTGTACCTATTGTATCAATACTACATGAATTTTCTGTTTATTTTATCGGAATGCTGAAAGTTGTGGATTAAATTGTAGTAATGTGGGAGAAATAAGAGGATGTTTCTAGAAGTGTGTTTTCAGTACAGAAAAATTTTGGTAAGTCCAACCCTTAGGGGAGATTCTGCCGGATTTTCCATTGGAAGGTTTAGTAGAGTTTTTCTGGGATCAGGACTTGTCTAGGGTTCCGGTGAGAAATTTTGGACGGATCCTGACACTTATCATCCTGAATGAAAGGAACCAACCATTCGTGAACTTCTTCCATCCAAGTTTCATAAAATTCTAAACATAACGCATGACGAGCTGACTCATAGTTACTCGATTTGCCTTTTTACTTCCAAAATTAATGATCTGTTTTTTTTGGATTGTTAAACGTATCCACTTTTATCATATCTCTTATAATAAACTTTAAAATTACCAGAAATTATCTTCATTTAAAATTTAAAATTTATCTTATAAACTCAAGTATATTATTTTTTTCCATGCCAAATTCATTTTTCATTTCAAAAAGTTACAATATTTCAATAGTTAAATTTTTTAATTAATTTTTAAAAGAATAATAATTTAATATTTTTGTTCCTTGATATACATATGTGTGTGCAATTAAGACTAAAGAATTGTATTTTCCTATAAAATGATCTTATAATAAATTCCTTTGATGTTTGACAACTACGATACTCGGATTTCCCACGTAACTTATTACATGACTAGGATCCTAGCTATGTGAATCTTACATAGGTATTCAATCTTATCCAAACTCATGTTTATATTTCACATTGAAAAAACAAAAAATCACAATTAGTGAAAAAATGAAAAGTAAAAAAAAAAATGCCTGGTCAAATTTTGCAGTTTTTCTAACTTTCTAATTTCTTAAAATGATGTGTCAATTCTTTATCGGTGGGACAGGGAGACAAAGATCGGTGGGACAGGGAGACAACGGATCTCATAGGAAGAAAAAATCTTGTTTTTTGCTGCTACGTGGCTAGTTTCAACCTTCTAATTAATCCAGAGGTGGGTAGGAACGTATGCCATAACTAGTGATATCTATATGTCTATTGATTGAATTGTGATACAAGGCCATTGTACAATTTCATCTGCACCTGGTTGGGTTATAGTAACTTTTTTTATTTTTGAAAAGATTGATTTATGGTAACTTAAGAGCATGTTTGTCGAATATGACCGGATTAAAATGTTCACTGACATGTATCGGGACTTGATGCAATGGCCCGATGCATGAAAGATTTGCATGAAGAATTCCTGGCGACATGTTTTCACAACTAAAAAATAAAAATAATAAAAAAATAATAATAAACCAAATATTGAGAAGACAGAGAGTTGATAGTAAGGCATCAGAACGGCCACCACGAAAACCAAAAAAAGTAATTAGAGAAAAGTAGGCATAAAAAGTTTCTAGGGGATGTGTATCAAAGGGAGGTAACAAAAAAAGCACCATGTTTAATCTTTTCTTTTTTTCTTTGGTGAATCACCATGTTTGCTCTTTATAATTTCTAAAATTAAACGCAAGGAAATAAATGTTTGATCAAAACTTAGAACGATTTGGAGATTTCTATTTATACACTTTGTTTCTTGGAAGTTTCGTGGAACAGTGCAGGATTGTGGTGGAAGATATAATTGATAAGTTTCATATATATATCTAAACCATATTTACCTTTTACCATATATATATATATATATATATATACATTTTTGCTAAATTTACGAATCAGCAAAAGTCTCTGTTAGAGAATGTGGAAAATAACAATACTCGAATGCATACTAATTTTTCTCATCGTGTACTGTTTTTTCTCATCATAACCAATTTCTTTTTTAGCCTAGTTAAGATTTAAATTTAAAACGGTTTTGAAAGTAATCCAATCAAATTTTGATTAAGTCCTAGTAATATTATATATTTTTTTAAGAAAAAAAAGCTTGGAAATAAAAATTCGCTCCGCAACAATTATCAACAATAAAATATTAATTATTATTGTTATTTTTTTTTTGGAAGATATTAAATTAATATTTAAAATTCTAAAGTTGATCGACCTAGCTTTGCTTAGTCTGCAGGAAATTAATATGTGTATATATATATATATATCTTATATAAATGAAAAGTTTTAGAGAAATTCTGTTGGCATTTGTTTATTTCTATGTTATTATCTGTTCAATTGGATTAAAGGCTCGCTCACAAGTACTTTTACTTCACAAGGAAAAAAAACAAAAACAAAAAAAAAAAAAAAAACAAAAACAAAAACAAAAACAAAACCAAAAGAAAAAAGAAGCTCACATGAACTTCATGTTTCCCAATAAGCGAAAATTAATGCTTCTAGTTTCTTCATCTTTTCCTCAATTTTTTTATTTAGTCAGAAGCCCATGGGATTGTATAAGACTTTTTATAGACAAAAATAATAGAATGACAATAACTCAAGGGATAGTATAAGACTTTTTATAGTTTTTGGGGTCAAATGCAAAATTTGTAATAGTTCAATGAGGCTAAATGTATTTAACCTTTCAAAAAAAATTACAATACATAAGTAGTTGATTGTTTTCCAATTAATTTGTAAGAAAATAATACTTTTTTAATAATTTCTTGAATCATAATTTAAATTTTAGAATTTTTATTTATTTAACAAAGATATTAAAGATTCATGTGTATTTTCTAAGGTTCTAAAAGGTTTAAGGCATGGTAAAGCACCAAGTCTCAAGTTTTATTAACCTAGGTTTCATGATAAGGTGTTTTGCTATTTTTATTATTAATATTTTAGTAATATAAGTCTATATCTCTATAATATATGCAATTAACATAAATAAGCAAACATTTATGTATAATAAATTTATAAAAACTTCATACTTTTCTAGTTTGTAACAAAAAAATTAACAAATATCTATTTATAATAAATTTATGAAAATTTCATAATTTCTATGTTTCTAATAAAAATATTAATCTCAAACGTATATATTATAAACTTTATAATTACTTAATAATTTTTACAATATAAAATTTAGATATAACTTTAGTTTTGATTAATTCCTTATCAAACTTAAATTCATTAATATTTATAATTTATTATTTTTTTTTTTTCCATTTTAAAAATGTGAACTATGCTGCATAGGCCCTAAAAATTTTACCAAACATTTTATTTCCTTTTTTTTTTAACACTATTTTTTTTTTAATTTCTTATAAATTTTTTTAAAAAAACTTAATCTTAATATAAAAAAATTGATGAAACAGACGCACACCTTGTCAACTATAGGCGCGTATCTGACTGACCAGTCGTTTTCTAACTTTGCCCCAAGACCAACCTGAGCCTCATCTAGTCGCTTCTTTAGAACACTGGTATTTTCCTAAGAAATGATGTTGTAATAAACTAGTGATTTTCACAGGTGGTTGATCGTGCATTTTCCACAGAACGTACAACATGACTAGGATCCTATGTGAATCTTACATATGGAATATTCAATCTTATCCAAAGTCGATATTTATGTTTCACATTTCTTTTTTGATTCGATGTTTCACATTTAATAATATATATATATATATATATTCGGAATTAGTGAAAAAGTTAATTACTGACGAGGAATCATGGAAAACACATGGCAGAGCAGGATTTCTTTACCTTAAGTATCTTCACCGAAAATTTATTTGCCCTTGAACAATACGAACAAGACGACAGCGTTCTGTAATATGGAATCAAAACTCTTAACCAAAAATGATGTTGCGGTTTTTTTCCAATTTATTAGTGTATATATATATATATATATTTGTGGATTTGGATTAAAGGCTCACGTACTTCACTGATTAAGTGAAAATTACTGCCAGATTACTAATGTTGCCAATTACACATCCTAGTAATTTGCACTGGGTTTTCTGCATTCATTCCTCAGGTTTTATCTTTTATTTTTTTTTTATTTTTTTTTTATTTTTTTTTAAACTTTTGATAAGCTAGGGAGGACAGATTTCATCAACCCAAGACTTTTGTCACTTGACTATATAATCATGTATTTTTCTATATGGGTTTTCTAAAGCATGTACTCCATATATAATAGATAGTTATTCCTTAGGTCTGGGGTGTTTTCATTGTTATGAGGTGAGGCGAGAGCCTTAGATCATTGGGACGTAAGTTTTTCATAAATTAAATTTTAATATTAAAAAATAAATGCATACTTAAAGTAATATAAAATTAAATGATAAAAATATAAATAATTTTTAAAATGCAAAATAAACCAACTAAAATTTACATAAACATAAAATGAATAAATTATAAATAAATATACAATAAACCATAAACTCTTAATTTATAAGTAATAATTTATAAGGGTAATATTTTTGTTATAAAATAATAAATAAAAAGATTGGATTTAACTATATATCTCTGAGGTGTATACCTTACTATTTGAGGTGCAAAAAAGTGTATATTTTGCACAGAGTGTATGCCTTATCTCTTGAAACATGTCCCTTACAGGAGTAATGCCCCAAATTTTAAGCCTCGAGGAACATTTTTTGTGCCTCGCCTCGAGACGAGCCCCGAACATAGCCTGATGCGAGTCTTTTAAAACAATGATTATATCTTTAAAAACCAAGTTTTTGGTTCATAAAGAAAAGAAGTCAGAAGCCTGTCCTATCATATTTTAAGTTTTAATTTAATATTTTAAACTGAATTAATATATATCTTTGATCAAAAACAGAAAATCTTTTTCGGGCTCTTGGGTCCTCCTTTTCACTCAAAAAAAATAAAAATAAAAAAGAATATGTTTTTCATGGATATATATATATATATATATATATTTTTTTTTTCATCAATGATAATTCCCCCCATTTTGATGTCTCGCATCCATTGTTAAAAACTATATTTATTTAAAATTTTATCTAATAATATTAAACATATTGTTTTCTCTATGCCATATTCATTATTCATTCCAAAAATTTATAATATATTAGTAGTTAAAGTTTTTAATTAATTTTCAAAAGAATATTGATTTAAATATTTTTGTTTAGTGATAAATAGGCTTATGCATTGATTAAGAGACTAAAGAATTGCATTTTTGTACGAAATGAACTTCTAATAAACAAGTCATTTGTCGGGTGGTTTGGATTTCCATTGATGTTTGACAAATACGATACTCGGACTTCCTACCTAACTGCATGACGAGGATTCTAATACATGGGATATTCAATCATACCTAAACATTTATGTTTCACAATAAAAAAAAAAATTTCAAAATTAGTGAAGAAAAATGAAAAGTAAAAATAATTCCTTGACCAAATTAGTGTTTACTTGGATTTTGCATTTTTCTCTAACTTTCTAGTTTCTTAAAATGATGTGTCAATTCTTTATCCGTGGGGACATTCAGGGAGACAAAAGGATCTCGTAGGAAGAAGTATTGTTTTTTGTTGCCACGTCGCTTAGTTTGAACCTTATAAAGGGTGGGTGGTAAGGTGTCACATAACTAGTGAGGTCTATAGTTTATTGATTGAATTGTGATATAAGGTCATGGTACTCTTGGAAGAAAAAGCTAGAAAGTGGTATAACCCATATAACCCATTTTGAACTGGGCTTAAAGTGGTATTTTAAAGAGTGATATCTTTTTGCTATGTAAAAGTAAGTTCTTTTTAATTTGTATTTAATTTTTCTTTTAAACACAATAAATAAAGGAATGGGATCCTCTGTCCACTTTCCTATGTCCATTAAAAATTTCTTAGGGAAACAGATATTACTTTTAACTCCATTTTCTATTTTTCCAATTTGCGATTTTGAATAAAATCAGATTAGCATCCTCTTTTCATCGTTTAAATGAAGCAAATCTCTTGGGCATTTGCAAACTTGGTGATCTTCCCTTCCCATATTCACTAAATACTATTCAGCTTGCAAATTCTAGTAAACCCACAAGCACCACTACTGAAAGTTTCTGAATTATCAATTACATCAAAAAAATTGAAAATTACTCGCTATTAGTAATACTAGCTTGATATGCCCTATGCCACATCCTTGTTTTATAGATTGGTTTATTTTTAATCTCAATAGCCTCTTTTTAAGTTGGAATTCCAACTTGCAACTTGCAAGTTCCTTCCAAAGTTATATGGTGGTAGATTTAATTTAAAGGACTCAAAAGCTTTAATTTTCCAAGCAAGTGCAACAAATTTTCTATGAAATTCTCATCACATTGATCGACACAGTAAATATACGCTTTGTAGTTCATATCATTGTTTCTTATCCTCAGTTGAAGCATGCCCAAGTCTCACACCATAAAAAGATTGCTTAAATTGAAGGAACCACAAACCAGGCCACCTAACAAATAAATTCCACCTTCAAACCATTTTCTCATCTATTTGTTGTAGATAAGGGAGGAATTAAAGGGATATGGCTGCGGCTATGACATTCATAGGTGAAAAAAGATGGAAAATTTTAAAAATAAAATAAACAGCAATTCTAGAGGCATCAAATATTTTTACCAATTTTTTTACAAAATTTGTTTATTACTTGTAGCATAACTTTATTGGTTCACTTTCCATAAATCTAGGGTAGAATTTTTTATCAACTACTAATTTTATGTTATACTATTTTGGTAAATAACTTTTTTGAAAAAAATTTAATACCTTTAGTATTATATCCTAAAATAAAAGTAAGGTTCTCTGAATCTGTTTGAGTTTAGACTTTCAAAATTGTTAAAAAACAATTGTGTCAATTATTTGTCGGTTGGATGCCGAGGATGTGAGCAGAGAGGATTTCATAGAAAAAAGAAGAGTATAGATTGTTGGTGCCACGTGGCTTTGTTTGGGTTTGTAGTTTTTATTTTTTATTTTTATTATTATTATTATTTTTTGTTTTTTGAAAAAGGGTGCATGGTAAGTAAGGATACATATCGGTCTTTCTCCCCTTATTTTTTATTTATTTTTTTATTTTTATTTTTTTTATAATTATTAACTGGAACCGAATCAAATTGTTGAGAAAACCAACCTAAATTGAACCGGCCATCGTTGATTCGACTTAGGGGAGCTGGGCTTTGGCCCAATATGGTATTGTTTTTCTGAATAATTTTTTTAAATCCATTACCTTTTTAATAATTTGAATATAATATTGTTAATATCTTAAATCAAGTAATTTAAAACATAAAAATATGTAAACACATAATTATTTATAACAAAAATATTAAAAATTTATATATATATATATATATATTTATTTAGGGTCAATTTGGTTAGAATTAAAAATTATTCAAACAGTATCATACCAATCATAAACTAAAAACTAAATCAGATTATTCAATTCGATTAGTTTGATCTATTTGATTCGGTTTGTGCCTACCTCTAACAATAAGTTTTTGCGTAACTAGGGAAGTTGATTGACTTGTAAGGTAATTGTACTCTACAATGATTTGATAAATGGAACAAATTAGTGCGAAACAAAATATAAATGAATTAATGAAATATTTAAACAATATAAATGAATTAATGAAATCGTTAAACAACGTGGTGGTGAAATAATGGAAATTAATAAAATAAGAAATCAGAATCTTTAATAGTGCCTAACTTTCTTTTTATTATTTATTTATTTATTTTATAGATTTTTCATCGAGAGACCTAGTAGTCAACGGAATCATGTTTAATGGGCTTGGTGATAGTAGACGAGGCTGATATCTAAAATATTGGGCCCTTCGGGCCTTTCGAAGAACATGTCGCTCAAGGTTGCATCGTGAGATCTAGGCACAGCATAAAATATTTGGAAACACAAAAATTCTGGATATTTATTTATTCTCTTATTAATAGAAACTATAAATTTCATCAATATATATATATATATATATAAACAATACAAAATGAAATGAGATCTCATGAGTTATTATCTGATTCAAATAACTTCTCATATTATAGAGAAAGTTAACTTGGAATCAAAATTCTTGTCCAGAATCATGCTGCCGCTAATTTTATTACATAATAAATCCGTAGACCGAATTTTCCCTTGAAAAAATGAAGAATAATAAGTGGTTCACTAAAGCAAATCAACCTTTTTACTAAATTTACGATATATATTTATATATATATATACACATACACTTTTACCAAATTTATGAATTAGGGTCCCTTTTAGAGAATATGGAAAATAACAATACGATGCATACTGTTTTTTCTGGTCATAAATAATTTCTTTATTGACCTAGTTAAGATTCAAACTTAACACAGTTTAGAAAGTGATCCAATTAAATTCTGATTTAGTTAATGCTAGAAATAGTATTTTTTTTTTTAAAAAAAGCTTGGAAATAAAAATTAAACCGGGAACAATTATCGACAATAAAATATTAATTATTATTGTTATTTTATTTTTCAAAGAAGATATTAAATTAATATGCAAAATTCTAAAGTTGTTCGACCTAGCTCTGCTAAGTTGCCAAGAAATTAACATATATGTATATATATTATCTAAATGAAAAGTTTTCGAGAAATCCTGTTGGCATTTGTTTATTTCTATGTTATTATCTGTTCAATTGGATTAAAGGCTCGCTCACAAGTATTTTATTTCACAAGAAAAAAAAAAAAAAAGGGAAAGATAAAGGATGCTCACATATACTTCATTTTTCCCAATAAGCCAAAATTAATGCTTCTAGTTTCTTCATCTTTTCCGCAATTTTTTTAATTTAGTAAGAATGTAACACCCCGTCCCGAACCATGTCGGAATTTTTGTACATAGACCGAGGTTGACCGTTGACCGAGTGGGTTAAAAGTTGACTTTTTGTTCCAGTTGAAATTTCTAGTTGATCGTGGTACCGTGGCGAAGTACACGATGCCCCGAGTTCGTAGACTAGTAGCACGTCGAAAACGGAGCTACAGTATGAAAGTTATGGGCAAAACAAGTCGAGGTGCAAAATGTCCAAAAGGTGCCGGGAGTTGACTTTTTATCGTTGTATAATTTTGTTTTGCCTTTTGTATGGTTGTAAAGTACTCGTCGATACGAGTTCATAGACTAGCGGCACGCTTAAATTAGACATCTGGTTAAAAAGTTATAGACGTGTGAAGTTTGCCGGAGACCGTAATATTTTATTATATTCGGCTTAAGTGCACAGTGATGCCACGTGTCGACACCTGATTGGTCCACATGGGTGAATAGTGTCACCCAAGGTGGCTTTTATTTGGCAAAAACGACGGGGGAGGAGAGAGAAAGAGAGAGAGACGGAGAGAGAGAATCGCCGGCCACCGGAATTGTCAAATTTTCCGGCCGATTCTTGCTACACGCGCCGGCCAGACGGGAGCGCCTCCTCATTCTTGGCCAAACCCCAAAATTTCACGGCCAACTGACCGGTGATGCGCCCGGATCGAGGCTTTTTCTGGCGGCGGCACCGAATCCTTCAACCGCTGAGATCTCCACATTCCGACCTCCGTTCTTGTCACCGCCGGTACCGTTGGAACCCTCTCCCTTCAAGCTACAAAACCTCCAAAAATCACGGCCTCCAGCTTGACCTTCTTTCCTTTAAACCTGAAAACAATACTATTTTCTCGACCAAAATGAGTAGCATCTTTATCAAATTGTCATGGCCTACCTAATAGTATATGTCCAGCAATCATGGGTACAATATCACATAAGACTACATCCTCATATCTACCTATACTAAATTTCACTTTGGCTTGTTTGTTTACTTTCATCTCACCACTATCATTAAGCCATTGTAATCTATATGGTTCAGGATGTTTTATTGTTTTTAAGCCCAATTTATCAACTACAAGGTTACTTATTACATTAGTACAACTTCTACTATCAATAATTATACTACAAATCTTACCTTGAATTTCACATCGGGTGTGGAAGATGTTCTCTCTTTGAATTTCATCCTCATCTTTGTACGCAGCAAGTACTCTCCTAGAAAGCAAGTTTAATTCAGCATTGGATGCTTGCAAGGTTTCGGGTTCATCCTCCAAGTCCTCCTCCTCTTGCTTGGCTTCATCCTCACTTTCTTCACTTTTCGATTCTAGCTCGTCATTGCCCTTTAACACCATGATTCTTCTATTCGGGCATTGGCTAGCGATGTGTCCTCCTCCCTGGCACTTAAAACACACAACATCATGAGTTCTAGAAGGTTTAGGATCTAATTTTACCTCATTCTTTGGTGCTTGGACAGATTCGGTTCTAGTCTCCTTCCTTGGCCAATTTGAACTTTCTTCTTTGACTTTCGGCTTTGGCTTGCTTTCATAGATGGGATTGTTCCTCCAGCCACTAGAATTAGACCTTCCACTGTTGGAAACACCTCCAAACCATGATCTTACACCCCTCCTCTTGAATTGATGCTCTAATTTAATAGCCACATGCAGCATCTCCTCCAATTCCACATATTGTTGCAATTCTAGTTGATTGGCTATTTCACGATTCAAACCACCAAGAAACCTTTCCATGGTTGCTTCCCTATCTTCATTCAAGTTCAATCTTATCATAAGCATCTCCATCTCCTTGTAATAATCCTCCACGGATCCATGTCCTTGAGATAAAGATTGAAGTCTTTGATGCAGCAACCTATGATAGTGTGATGGTACGAATCGCTTCCGCATGGCTCCTTTCATTTGTCGCCATGTAGTAATCAAGTCATCACCAACTCTCCTTCGGGTGTTTTGCTCATTGGTCCACCATTGGAGTGCATAATGGCCAAACTCCATTGCTGCCAATTTCACCTTCTTAGCCTCTGAATAATTATGGCGGTCAAATATCATCTCCATCTTTTCTTCCCACTCCAAATATGCTTCGGGGTCACTTTTTCCCATGAATGGTGGGATGTTGATCTTGATATTGCTAAGATTTTCATCTATTTCTTCCCTTCTATATCTTCCACGGCCAGCTCTATCTTGGACAGCAAAAGTTTCGTCCATACCTTCCTCAAAGTCTCCACCGAATGGCTCCTCATCAAATTCCTCTCTCGGTCTCTCACGACCTCCTCGTCCTCCATGGAATTCTTGCCTATTTCTTGTGTTCGGAATTCCTTGGGAAACTTCCAGCCTTCCCATCCTTTGATTCACATGCTCAACTTGAGCACTAACCCGCTGTATTGACTCCAAAACAGCTCTCATGTCCACTTGGTCTCCACTCCCGGTAGCTCGGGCATCGCCATGGAATGCTACAGATTCCTCCTCATTGATCCTCAAAGGTGGATCTCCTCTCCTCATTTTTGATTCTGTCATGTTAGTATAATAATGCAATAGAAATAAAACAGGACCTTACCAAATTCACTCCCTTACGTGTTTCACTCAAATGAAGACTCGACACTCGTGTTTGCACACTTGTTTCGGCTTTTTACCCTCTTTTAAGCTCACACACTCTTGTCTTTTTCCACTCAATGAATTATCTCAAAGTTCTAATTAAAAACACCCACAAAACAGCAATTAGATCACTAATATGTTTTAATTAAACTTATCAACAAAACAGTAGCAAAAAGTAGGCAATACTGAAAGAATCCAACAAATCTTAATTTTTCGGCTTTCTAGACAAGAAAACACAAAATAATGGGAAAACGTTGGAATTTTTGAAAACTGCACCAGATGGTAGTAGATTATGAGTCCAAGAATAAAATTGTGGCAAAGGAAAGTCAAATTCAACAAGAATCAAGTAGAACAAAAATATTGAATGATTGTTGGTTGTGTTCTTAGTAATCCAAGCTTTTATGTATCAATTCCTTTAGCAATTTTAATCCAATTTTTTTTTCTCTGCAACAATAATAATCTCCAACAACTCCAAATATTGAAAAGATGACCAACAAATCAGTAGCTACAAGAAATTCCCAGCAACAAACTTCAACACCAAATTTTCAACAAACCGATATATATATATTTTTTATTTTTTTATATTCGGCTTTACCTCTTCTTTTTTTTTTTTTTTTTTTTTACACTCACAGAACATAAACAACTGCAGTAGCAAGAATAATTACCAAAATTGCAATTCCAACTCCAAAACAAACACCAAACCCGTGACCTCCAAATAAATATAAATATGCAGTTTTTTTTTTTTTTTTTTTTTTAAGTTGTTGCCGCAAGTCACCTTCTGTTTTCTTTTTTTTTTTTTTTTTTTTTGGTTTAAATGTATGAATGCAAATATTTAAGACTAAAACAGCAAAGAAAAAAAATCCACAAAAACAAAAATTACCAAGAACAAATATGAAAAACAACCAACAAACAAGGAAACAAAGATATGGTAAAACAAGGAAACCTAATTCAACTAGGAATGAGTTTTTGTTTTTTTTTTTTTTTTTTTTTTTTAAAGAGATGCTGAACGTGTATGGGATAGATGCAACCTTAACCTAATGCTAAAATTGCAGAATAACACAAAAACAAATAAAGCAAATAAAGATAGATCAAACCTGAACAAAATTTAGCTCTGATACCAAATGATACGAACCTAGGACGACCTGCTCCTAAACCCGTATTATATTAGCCCGAATCTTTAATTAAGTTCAAGTTCTAATGGAATGGACCTCAACCCCTAACCAACCTGTGGTTAGAAACCTTGGTATAATGTAGACGCCACAATAGGGGATGGAAAACCTATTGATAAGTCAAGCAAAAACAACCAATTCTCTAATGGTGTTTTAGGTGTTCTCAAAGAACAAAGAGATAATTAATATCACAAGTATTTTCTTAATCAAATCAAAGTTGTTTTCTTATTAAAAAATAAGCCTTTAAATAGGCTACAAAGCCACGAAATAAAACCCTAAAAATAAAGAAAAACCAGCCACCACACATAAAGAAACCTAGTTGGCTGAAACTATACTTCCTTTCCTAATCTAAGTTTGATTAATTAATTCCTTTTATATTAAATTAGGAATTAATTAATTTACAATGGAAAGAATAAAATAAAAAACTTCCTAAAGTTATTTTTCCAGAAAATAAATAAATAAAAGCCAAAAAGTAATGGTAGTTTCCTAAAACAAAAAGTAAAAACAAATTAGGAAACTAAAAATGCTAGCCTTTTTGATCAAGTTGACTTTGATCAATCTTTGACCTCTTTGAGCTTCAAATCAGCTTCTAGATTCCTTTTAGGATGCCAAATAAGCTGAATATGAAGTCCCACACGTTGCCCATGCTTGGAAAAATAAGAAAAGGCTAATACAGTAAAATACAGTAAAGCCAGCAAGCAATACAGCAAATTCGGCCAAATTGTTGATGCTGTCCGTACAAGCCCTTTTTGATTGCATTTGAGGCTGCTTTCACTTGATTCCATGACCTCTTAGGCATATGTATTGAACCCATAAGGCATTGGAACCATTTCATGCTTCCCGGACTCCAAAAATGTACCAAAACCGTCACCCGGGTCCGTATCGGCTTCCACCACTTGGATGCTTAGAATAGGCTTTGTATCTTCAATTATGGACAAGCTCTGTTGAGATTGATTACCCCCTGTATAAATACTCCCAGGTTGTCCTTAAATCTCTTAATTTGAGCTCTTGTGATTGGCCTAGTCTTCATCCGTGTCGAGTCAGCACCCCAGCAGGTTATCGGTGGAGCGGGCTCGGGCGGAAACACATCAAGACCGGATTTGTAATCCTCGTCACTCAAGCTTCGATTCGGTATATTACTCGTAATTTTTGATTGTCGTTTGTGTTCGCTCCCCGGGTACCCGTTTGGGTGTTATCCGATTAAAATATTAATATATTTGGTTTGGTGTACTATGGATGTTTTAGGTGCACGTGTGGATAGTGGAGTTGATCCTGCGGAGGATCTTGGTTGATATACGTGCTTAAGGTAAGTGACCCACCTTTAAAAATATTTTGGGGCAATTAATTATATTTAATTGGTGTTTAATTGATATTTCGAATTATGCTCATGTGGTGCAATTTAATTATAATCGTGGAAGATTATTATTTTATTGTGATTTAATTTTATTTATTACGCATGAGCAAGTTATTTTTAGTAATAAATGGTATGTGATTTTAATATTATTTTTTGGGCATAATTGCTTTAAATATTTTAAGAAAAATATTTGTTTAATTGGTGGTTTAAACTTTATAATTATGCTCGTGGAATATTATTTGTTGGACCTCGTGTTGCGAGCAAAATTATTTTTATATTGTTATCGATGGTTTCGTATTGGATATGTTAAAGGAAAATGTGGAATGGTAAATTTGAAAACTGGTATATTTCCCACGGTGATTTTGGAAAATCGGTATGGTTATAATTAATTTAGTAATTATTTTAGACGCACTCAAACAGTATTGGTGTTCCGGTGTACATGTGGTTAATGCGCAAGTTATTATGTCTCCCGTGAGTTACCATTAGACCGAGGGCAGGCAAGTTTTATAGTGCACATAGCCGCCCCCCTCCTTGGCCGGGATGACGGTTTTAGCAGCGGTACTGTCGGGACACCGAAGTGCCGTATGCAAGTTTCTTTCTTTAATCTCCCCGCCAGTCGGTGCTCGGGACGCTGGGTATCAGAGGGCATCACTAGTATATGGTGTGGTACGTCAAGTATAAATTTTCGGATGGAAATTTCAAACCCCAAAGTGTTCAAAAATTATTTATTATATTTTATTACTTTTTATTTATATTTTGGATATTTATCTACTGTTTATTAAATTGTTTGATCCCTTGGTTTTTGGGAAATACGAATATCGGGTTTTGTGAAAATGTTTTAAAAAGGGAACATTTCCAACATAGTGAATAGTGAGGGTTTTGAGAGAAATTATTACTTTCAATTGTTTATTATTTATTTCTCTATTTAATTGTTGGTATTAATTAAATCCCTTATTTGTTATATAATTAATATTAAAAGTGTTCAGTAGATAGGGTCACTCACTAAGATGATTAGCATCTCACATTTTTAAATTCCGTTCCCTTAGGTGCAAAAGGTGGTAGACGTTCTTTCGGAGCGAACCAATTCTCCGCCGCTATCGAAGTTCGAGAAGTTACTTTTGTCTTCATTTATTTCTTTTGTATTACTTCTTTCATCCTTGTTGTATTCTATGCTTAATAGTATTTCATGAAGCTCTGTATACTGTCTCGGACATTTATGTATTAATCATGCACTGGATTACTGTTATTAATTTGGAGTGCTGTAAAATTGTGGAATCAATTTGTAGTATTGTGGGAGGAATAAGGGGATGAATATAGAAGTGTATTTTCAGTACAGAAAATTTGTGGTAAGTCCAACCCTTAGGGGAGGTTCTGCTGAATTTTCCATTGGAGGGTCTGGTAGGGTTTTCCTGGGATCAGGACTTGTCTAGGGTTCCGGTGAGGAATTTTGGACGGGTCCTGACAAAAAAGCCCATGCAATACAACATGCGTGTGGTTTTTTTTTTTTTTTTTTTTTTTTGAAGTTCATCCAATAAATTTAATACTACGAATTGATTCAATAAGAGTACCATCTCATGTCCACATGATAACCATATCTCTTATATATATATATATATTAATACACACAAATATATATAATATATATATTTTTAATAGATCATCGAATGCACATGAGTCTTGTTATATCTTATTATAAACTTTAACACTATGTTTGGAGGTTCTACTGGATTTTCCATTGGAGGGTCCGGTAAGGGTTTCCCTGGGATCAGGGATTGTCTAGGGTTCCGGTGAGGAATTTTGGACGGGTCCTAACAGTTGGTATCAGAGTATAGGTTCTTATAATCCTAAGGGACTGTGCATTGCTGTACAGCCCATCCGTAAATTTCTTTCTTTCTGTAATCGTGCTTTAGTGTCTTTGTTTCTTCAGAATTTGCTACGATGCATAGGCGGGACGCACGTAGTACTCAGGAACACTTGGCTGAGAGTTCCGAGAGTCGATCGAGCCTTAGGCAACTCGTCTCTCAACTAACTCGAGCCTTAGGGGATTCGAGCTCTAGTAATCAATCCGTGGATCAGGCTCGACGTTTGGGAGCCGTGAATTTCGATGGAAGCCAAGGCCTAGCTGCAGCCATAAATTGGCTATCCAACATGGAGAAGATCCTAGAAGAGGGGATGTAGTGCCCCGACGAAGATATGGTGAGGATCTCTGGTTTCATGTTAGAAGGAGACGCCTGAAAATGGTGGAAATTAGAAAAGACTCGTAGAAGGCATACGTGGGATCAGTTTAAGGTTGCCTTCACTACCGAGTATTGCCGTCCTACCTACCGTGAGGCAAGAAGGAGAGAGTTCGAGGAATTGCGACAGGGGAATATGACTGTGTCCGAGTATGAAAGAAGATTTCGGGAACTATCCGAATTCTGCATGCACATGATTCCCGACGATCATGCGAAGAAGGTGAGGTTCATAGATGGCTTGAATGAGAACATAGCCCTCACCCTTGTTGGATCAGTACATCCCACTTATCAGTCTGCCAGGGATGCAGCGCTGGAGCTAGAGAGACAGGTGGAGATGCGCAAACCCTCGAGGTGTAGATCGTTCGAAGGTTCATATAGTGGAGCACCTAGTCAATGAGCATCCAAGAAGAGCCATAGTTCAGGCTCATTAGGTAGTGGTGGACCGAGCCCACGAGGCAGATTTCAACGGAGAGGCAGTTATCGTATGCCCTAGACAGCTCGCCATTCGATCAGTGGGGATACAAGCTCGTATCAGCAGTCACACTTTTGTTCTACGCGAATTTGTCCAATTTATAAGAGGAAGCATACCGGGCAGTGCCAGATGGATTGTTTATGTTTTCAGTGTGGGCAGCCATGCCACATAAGGAGGGAGTGCCCTTATGGTAGTGGCAGTATGCCAGAGGCAGTTCGGCGAGAACAGCATACTGGTGCATTTCAGGGTCAGAGTTCCCAGGGGAGTCAAGCAGTAGGAGGTTCTTTGGGATCGGCCCAACCGTCTGCAAGATCGAGTCGAGGTAGAGGAAGGAAGCCCCAGCAGACAGGTCAAGGTCGAGTGTTTGCTATGACACAGCAGGAAGCCCGTGCCACACCTGACGTTGTTACAGATACTTTGAATATTTTTGGTAATGACGCACATATGCTTAGAGACCCGAGAGCAACACATTCATTCATCTCAAGGGAATTTGTTGTTCGGGTTGGTATGACCCCTACTCCTTTAGGATGTCTATTAGAAATAGCCACTCCTGTAGGAGAATCCTTATGGCCCAGCCAGTTGATCAAGGAGTGTTTCTTCTGCATCGAAGATCAAGTTATGGAAGCGGACTTGATCCTGTTGGATCTATCCGGACTTGATGTAATCTTGGGATGGATTGGTTGGCAAGGAACCATGCATCCGTAGACTGTTTTAGCAAAGAAGTTACGTTCAGGAGGCCAGGATTGCCTGAAGTGGTATTCCATGGGGAAGTTGGGAGTCCTTTGCCGAGATTAATATCTACCCTCACCGCCAAGAAGCTACTGAATAAGGGTTGCCAAGGGTATTTAGCTCATGTGATAGATACCCGAGTAAGTGGGGTCAGGTTGGAAGACATGCCTGTTGTAAGGGATTTTCCGGATGTGTTTCCTGAGGAGTTACTGGGATTGCCTCCGGAAAGGGAAGTTGACTTTCCCATTGAATTAATTTCGGGTACCGTGCCTATTTCTCTACCATCGTATTGGATGGCTCCAGCAGAGTTAAGGGAGCTAAAGGTCCAATTGCAAGATTTGGTAGATAAGGGGTTTATTAGACCAAGCATATCACCATGGGGAGCTCCAGTGTTGTTTGCAAAGAAGAAGGATGGTAGTCTAAGACTGTGCATCGACTACCGACAACTTAACAAGGTAACCATCCCCAATCGTTATCCGTTGCCAAGGATAGATGATCTATTTGACCAACTCCAAGGTGCCAAAGTGTTTTCCAAGTTCGACTTGAGATCTGGATATCATCAGTTAGGGATCCGAGAGTCGGATATCCCTAAGACTGCCTTTAGGATGAGGTACGGACATTATGAATTCCTAGTGATGTCGTTCGGACTCACCAATGCCCCAGCAGCTTTTATGGATTTGATGAACAGGGTGTTTCATCCGTACTTGGATCTTTTTGTCATTGTATTTATAGATGACATCCTGATCTATTCTAGGAGCCAAGAGGAGCACGTGAGGCATTTGAGGAGAGTGCTCCAAACTCTATGGCAGCATCAGCTATATGCTAAATTCGACAAGTACGAGTTCTGGTTGTATCAAGTGGGTTTTCTCGGACATATTGTGTCAGCCGAAGGTATCTATGTGGACCTTGATAAGGTGAAGGCAATGTTGAATTGGGAGCGCCCTACCACTGTGAGGGAAGTACGAAGTTTTCTTGGATTAGCGGGATACTACCGTCATTTTATAGAAGGATTTTCGAGAATTGCTGACTGCTTCATAATTTAACCCGAAAGAAGGTTGAATTTAGCTGGACGGACAGGTGTGAACAGAGTTTCCAGGAATTGAAGCAAAGGTTAACATCCGCACCTGTCTTAACTTTACCTAGTGGGAATGAAGGTTTTGAAGTCTATTGTGATGCATCCCATCAAGGGTTGTGTTGCGTGCTAATGCAGAATCAAAGGGTGGTAGCGTACGCATCACGGCAATTGAAGCAGCACGAACAAAATTACCCTACGCATGACTTAGAATTGGTGGCGGTAGTCTTTGCTCTAAAGAAGTGGAGACATTACTTGTATGGGGCCACATGCCAAATTTATACCGACCATAAAAGCCTCAAGTACATTTTCACTCAAAAGGAATTAAATATGAGGCAAAGGAGATGGATGGAGTTATTGAAGGATTATGACTGTGTGATTGATTATCACCTCGGCAAGGTGAATGTAATGGCAGATTTTGTATCAAAATGCTTAATTTGTCAACAAGTAAAGGCAGAAAGACAGAAGCCTTCAGGACTACTCCAATCCTTACCTATTCACGTGTGGAGGTGGGAGGAACTCAATATGAATTTTGTGTTCAAGCTTCCCTCTACACCTAGGAGATATGATGGTGTTTGGGTGATCATTGATCGTCTTACCAAGTCGGCACACTTCTTACCAGTACGAGAACGTTTTTCACCCAATAAGTTAGCCCAGTTGTTCGTGCAACGTATTGTGAGTCTTCATGGAGTACCGCTAGCCATCGTATCTGATCGAGATCCACGTTTTACTTCACGACTATGGCGGAAGTTGGCTGATGCATTAGGAGTAAGACTTAACTACAGCACCGCCTTTCACCCGCAATCTGATGGACAAGCTAAGTGCACAATTCAGACATTAGAAGACATGCTAAGGTCTTGTGTTATGCAATTTCGAGGTAGCTGGGATGAACAATTGCCATTGATAGAATTTGTCTACAACAACAGTTATCAGGCGAGTATTGGGATGTCCCCGTATGAGGCTTTATATGGGAGGCAGTGTCGGACACCTTTGTGCTGGAGTGAAGTAGGAGAAGAGAGACTCCTTGCAACGAATAATGCGGTTGGATCTGAGTATTTACGGATGATCTTGGACAAGGTGAAGATCATTAGGGATCGGTTGAAGGTTGCCTAAGATCGACAGAAGAGTTATGCCGATGTGCGTAGGAAGGATTTGGAATTCGAAGTAGGAGATTGGATATTCCTAAAGTTATCTCCATGGAAAGGAGTAGTACGCTTTGGTCGACGAGGTAAGTTGGGTCCTCGTTATATCAGGCCTTACGAGATTATGGAGAGGATTGGCCCCGTGGCTTATAGATTGGCATTACCGGAAGAGCTAGCCCGAGTGCACAACGCATTTCATGTTTCGATGCTACGGAAGTATATTGCAGACCCGTCACACGTACTCGAGACTCCTGACATAGAATTAAGGGAAGATCTTTCATATGTAGAGCAACCAGTGCAGATTTTGGATCGCGAGGAGCGGGTGCTACGCAACAAGACTATTCCTTTAGTTAAAGTTTTATGGCGGAATCATTTAATTGAGGAAGCAACGTGGGAGCCCGAAGTGCAGATGCGTGATCAGTATCCTTACCTGTTCCAGTGACGTGTGGAATTTCGTCCTGCAAGAAAAGTAGTGGTCCTGCAAGAGACATTGTGTTTTCCTTGGCTCATCATTGATCTCTTGGAAAAGCAAGAAACAAGAAACAAGAAACTGTATCCAAGTCCAGCACAGAAGGGGGGAAGGTTGTAACACCCTATCCCGAACCATGTCAGAATTTTTGCACGTTGATCGAGGTTGACCGTTGACCGAGTGGGTCAAAAGTTGACTTTTTGTTCCAGTTGAAATTTCTAGTTGACCATGGTATCGTGGCGAAGTACATGATGCTCCGAGTTCGTAGACTGGTAGTACGTCGAAAACGGAGCTACGGTTTGAAAGTTATGGGCAAAACAGGTTGAGGTGCAAACTGTCCAAAAGGTACCGGGAGTTGACTTTTTATCGTTCTATAATTTTGTTTTGAATTTTGTATGGTTGTAAAGTACTCGTCGATACGAGTTTAGAGACTAGCGGCACGCTTAAATTGGACATCTGGTTAAAACGTTATAGACGTGTGAAGTTTGCCGGATACCGTAATATTTTATTATATCTGGCTTAAATGCACAGTGACGCCATGTGTCGATACCTGATTGGTCCACGTGGGTGAACAGTGTCACCCACGGTGGCTTTTATTTGGCAAAAATGACGGGGCAGGAGAGAGAAAGAGAGAGAGGAGAGAGAGAGGGAGAGAGAGAATCACCGGCCACCGGAATTGTCAAATTTTCCGGCCAATTCTTGCTACATGCGCCGGCCATACGGGAGCGCCTCCTCATTCCCGGCCAAACCCCAAAATTTCACGACCAACCGACCAGCGACGTGCCCTGATCGAGACTTTTTCCTGCGGCGGCACCGAATCTTTCAACCGCCGAGATCTCCACATTTCGGCCTCCGTTCTTGTCACCTTAGGTACCGTTGGAACCCTCTCCCTTTAAGCTACAAAACCTCCAAAAATCATGGCCATCAACTGCCGCACGCTTCGCCCGCGGTGACGGTTGCCGGTGACCGTGACGGTTCGCTAGAGAACTCCTTGTTCCGGCGAGTACCTAGTCCCGTCTCCGGTCATTCTCCACTAATTCCGACCTCCTAAATCCAAATCCGGCGTCCTTTTCCTCCAATTTGCGACGGTTTGGGAGAATCGAAGAGTTGAATCCCGAAAACTTTCCGGTGAGATTCCGGCCACCTCGGATCCGATCTCCGGGAAGTGAGACCGGATTTGTAATCCTCGTCACTCAAGCTTCGATTCGGTATATTACTCGTAATTTTTGGTTGTCGTTTGTGTTCGTTCCCTGGGTACCCGTTTGGGTGTTACCCGATTAACATATTAATATATTTGGTTTGGTGTACTGTGGATGTTTTAGGTGCACGTGTGGGTAGTGGAGTTGATCCTGCGGAGGATCTTGGTTGATATACGTGCTTAAGGTGAGTGACCCACCTTTAAAAATATTTTGGGGCAATTAATTATATTTAATTGGTGTTTAATTGATATTTCGAATTATGATCATGTGGTGCAATTTAATTATAATTGTGGAAGATTATTATTTTATTGTGATTTAATTTTATTTATTACGCATGAGCAAGTTATTTTCAGTAATAAATGGTATGTGATTTTAATATTATTTTTTGGGCATAATTGCTTTAAATATTTTAAGAAAAATATTTGTTTAATTGGTGGTTTAAACTTTATAATTATGCCCGTGGAATATTATTTGTTGGACCTCGTGTTGCGAGAAACATTATTTTTATATTGTTATCGATGGTTTCGTACTGGATATGTTAAAGGAAAATGTGGAATGGTAAATTTGAAAACTGGTATATTTCCCACGGTGATTTTGAAAAATCGGTACGGTTATAATTAATTTAGTAATTATTTTAGACGCACTCATACAGTATTGGTGTTCCGGTGTATATGTGGTTAGTGCGCAAGTTATTATGTCTCCCATGAGTTGCCATTGGACCGAAGGCAGGCAAGTTTTATAGTGCACATAGTCGCCCCCCTCCTTGTCCGGGATGATGGTTTTAGCAGCAGTACTGTCGGGACGCCGAAGTGCCATATGCAAGTTTCTCTCTTTAATCTCCCCGCCAGTCGGTGCTCGAGACGCTGGGTATCGGCGGCATCACTGGTATATGGTGTGGTGCGTCAAGTATAAATTTTCGGATGGAAATTTTAAACCCCAAAGTGTTCAAAAATTATTTATTATATTTTATTACTTTTTATTTATAGTTGGGGTATTTATCTACTGTTTATTAAATTGTTTGATCCCTTAGTTTTCGGAAAATACGAATATCGGGTTTTGTGAAAATGTTTTAAAAAAGGAACATTTCCAACGGAGTTAATAGTGAGGGTTTTGAGAGAAATTATTGCTTTCAATTGTTTATTATTTATTTATCTATTTAATTGTTGGTATTAATTAAATCCCTTATTTGTTATATAATTAATATTAAAAGTGTTCAGTAGATAGGGTCACTCACTAAGATGATTAGCATCTCACATTTTTAAATTCCGTTCCCTTAGGTGCAAAAGGTGGTAGACGTTCTTTCGGAGCGAACCAATTCTCCGCCGCTATCGAAGTTCGAGAAGTTACTTTTGTCTTCATTTATTTCCTTTGTATTACTTCTTTCATCCTTGTTGTATTCTATGCTTAATAGTATTTCATGAAGCTCTGTATACTGTCTCGGACATTTATGTATTAATCATGCACTGGATTACTGTTATTAATTTGGAGTGCTGTAAAATTGTGGAATCAATTTGTAGTATTGTGGGAGGAATTATGGGATGAATATAGAAGTGTGTTTTAAGTGCAGGAAATTTGTGGTAAGTCCAACCCTTAGGGGAGGTTCTGTCGGATTTTCCATTGGAGGGTCCGGTAGGGTTTCCCTGGGATCAGGGCTTGTCTAGGGTTCCGTTGAGGAATTTTGGACGGATCTTGACAAAGAATCCCATGCAATACAACATGCGTGTGTTTTTTTTTTTTTTTTTTGAAGTTCATCCAATAAAGTTAATACTAGGAATTGATTCAATAAGAGTACCATCTCATGTCCACATGATAACCATATCTCTTATATATATATATATATATATTAATAAACACAAATATATATAATATATATATATTTTTAATAGATCATCGAATGCACATGAGTCTTGTTATATCTTATTATAAACTTTAACACTATGTTTGGAAGTCAAGTTATGTTGGCTCAGTTGATAAATCATTCATGTTTATTATTAAAAAGTAATGGATTTGAAATATTGAGGTGAAATGAGAAACTATTATAAATAAATAAAGAAAAATACCCTAACTTTGGAAAGTAATAAAAACTAAAGAAAAAAAAGTTGAGAGATGAAAAATAAAAGAAGATTTTAAAAAACAAATCTATTGTGTTTGTGTCTGGTTACGGTGTGGGCTGTTACGGTGTGGGAGCAGGTCGAAGACTTTTTTAACGTAGGGGAAATGAAAATCCCTGCTATGTAGTAGTTTTCTTTCCATTTTTCCTTTGTATTTTTATTCCTCCATCTTTTTCTTTTAGCCAAACATTGGAAATTAAAATCCCTCTTATTTTATTTTATTTTTTCCTTTTCCTCAACAACATCGAAGCTCCAAACACAGCCTTAAGTTAACTGAAATTAACTTCCTTTAAAATTTTATCTTATGATTCCACATATTGTTTTTCCATGCCATTCCATTATTTATTCCAAAAAGGGTATACTTTATTATCCTGAACTAATAGGTATTTTACAATTTGCCTTCCAAATTTTAAAAAATCCCCCCAAAAATATCATTTTTAGTCACATTAATCCAATTATGTGATTTTGTCAAATAAATTTTTGGTAAAATTATGCATACGCATAGGTCAAAATTGAAGTAAAACAAAAATAAAATAAAAAAATTCAACAGATATGAATTGTGTAACCACCCGTACCAAAATACATATGTTTTACAAATTTGACCAGATTTGATCAAGTGAACAGTATGTGATCCTAGGTTGACTTTTTCAATGGTCAATATTTTTAGTTTGACTGAGGTACCATGGTATAGAGCTCAACGATACGAGTTCATAGACTGGTGGCATGCCAAATTCTGAGTGACGGATAAAAAATTATGGCTCTGAGAAGTTTTAAGTATCAATTTTATATCAGTATCCAAACCAGTCCCCAATTTTTATCTGTTAGTGACCCAAGATTTTATATAAGCCTTGATAAGCTTGCTAAATAGGAAGCCAATTTTCAAAATATCCATTTCATCCCCGAAACCTGAGAAATCTTCCTCCCAGACCCATGGGTCCGTACTGGGTTGTTTCGACCTGTTTAATGTCAAACAGGGTCATCATCGTTTTGCCCATTTTGGAAAACTACCACTTACACAGACCATCCAGGGAGGAAGCCCACGTGGAGGTGATATCGGCCTTGAAATTTCACAGTGAACGGTGGTCGGACGTGCCCGGATCTGGCCGGCGAAGGCGGTGACGGTCGGCAAGGTGGGTCGCCAAATTTTTACATTTTTCGGCTGTTTTAGGCCAACCCATACATCTATCCTACCATTTTTGGAGCTTTTGAGCTCATTTCAGTGGTTATTTTGCCCAGATTCCTCACTGTTTGAGAGATTCAACAATGGGGAGTTCGGCTAAAGCTTCAATAGAGTTTTCTTGCCATCGGAGGAACCTTTGGACCAAGGTGAGCATACTAATGGGTTCCTTGTCTCTTGGGCTTTCCGTTGATATAAAGTTTGTGAATTTTGGGGGTCGTTTGATAATTTTTCCATTTTTTGGTTAATTAGTTAATTTTTGGAAAATTCAAATTGTGTTTGGACAAAATTGGTTAAATTAGACAAAATTAGAGTTGGATTAGTGAAATTAGATATTATTAGGACTCATTAGAATGTTCAATTTTAAAAAATTAGGCTTCGGGTTAAAATTCCCAATTTTAGGTATTGGGTCCTAAGGATACGTAACATAATTGGACTGCTCGATGTCTAATTTATGTAATTTTATAGTATCATAAATTATTTTAAGACATTTGAGTCATACAAGTATCTTTGGTTTAGTTATTGAACCCTGAGAAATACTTTATGATATTACAAACACTCATGTTGAGTCTAGAGGAGGTCTTGCAGGGGAGCAGGAGTGAGCATCTGCAGTATTGTGAGTGGTTTTATTTTTTTTAAAAATATTTTGGTCATGTAGTATAATATATATGGTTCGGTTAATTTACGTATATATTTTTTGATTTAGATGATTACCTTATGCATATATGAATATCAACATTTACACATATGTGTTATTATTTTATATGAATTTTGATAAGATTTTAAATGGTTTCTAACTCTGATGAGCTCATAATGAACTTGCAAATTATGATAATTAAATATCCTGATATTTGAATTGAGATTTTAAATCATTTCGAAAAAATAATTGATTTCAGAAAGCAGATTGAAAATTATATGATTTTAAACATGTTCAAATATTTTATAATTTTATGTGCTTAAAATTGATTTATGGTGAATATATTTCACTGTAGTATTTTTTATTTTAGCATGAAATGATGATTTGAAAATTTAGAAATATTTAAATAAGCGGTTGAATTTAAATATTAAATTATGATTTATGATACAATATTGTCAAAAAAGTATATATGATCTTACAAGATTGTTTTAAGGATACTGTATTGGTTATTTTTAATTGATGTACTATATAGTACCAGAGTTTCGGTTCAATATTATATTATAGCACACTGGGTTTGTCACAGTGCCGTGAGATTGGGTTCATCCCATAGGTTATTTATTGCCATGTACTATGAGGTTGGGTTTATCCCACAAGTTTATTATTGCCACGGTATCGTGAGGTTGGGTTTATCCTATAGGTTATTTATTGCCACTTATCGTGATGTTGGGTTCATCCCACAGGTTTATTGTTATCGCAGTATCGTGAGATTGGGTTCATCCCACAAGTTATTTATTGCCATGTACTGTGAGGTTGGGTTTATTCCACAGGTTTATTATTGTCACAGTATCGTGATGACATGACCCACCCTAGGAACCCTCCCAGGATCTCCTGGGTGGTCCCACCTAGTGAAATCCCATTAGAAAATCCATAGAGGACATCCAATGGAACCTCACTTGAAACGTGGACAATCAATCACAAGCATTATCAATAATACCTTAATATATATAAATATAAAAATAAATTTACATCAGCATAAAGCCCACAACTGGCCTACTGTACTATAGGCCATGACTACACACATGGGTACCATGGTCTTTACTAAGTCCCATATTTGACATCAGAGCATTCTAAGAGTGTCAACGAAGTCTAGGAATACAAATAAGTAATAAATAAGTCCAGAAGATAATGGTAAATAAAGAAAAAATAAATATGGCTGCTGTCGTGGGAGAAACAAAGCGATAAGCTGTGCGCGACGTAAACTGCTATTAGCTGCTTGGGCCTAAGAGAACGAATTCAAAACAATAAAACGTGAGATAAAGAAATCATAGTAAGTAGCATAGTATAAAAGAAAAATAATAATTTATTTCTGGAAAAAATCTTTCTCTAAAGACCTCTCATTCCACTTGTTTGAAAAATTTCCCATTTCAAATTGTTTCATAAAACCCAAACTTGTATCACAATTAAATATCATAAAATCGATGCTCAAAAACATAAAAATGAACGATCAATATAATGTTACAAAATACGTTAAACAAGGTATAAAGTTTGAACATAAAATCTTATAAACTGAATTCCATGAAATAATTATGAATGTGTAGCAATAACCACCATTTTGAAAACCAACAATATATTCGAACGTATACAATGTACCAAACTTTAAACTGTGGGATACCCCCACCTCACGACCCTCAATATCTGAAAGGTATCGTGGAAATAGTAAACCGTTGGGACGTATCCAACCTCACGGTCCGTGGCAATAATATCCTGTGAGCCCAACCTCACGGTACGGTGGCAATAATAATAAACCGTCAGATAAACCTGACCTCACGGTCCGTGGCAATAATATCCTGTGGGCTAAGCCTAACCTCACAGTACCGTGGCAATAATAACCTGTGAGATCATCCCAACCTCACAGTCCATGGCAATAATGTCAGGACCTGTCCAAAATTCCTCACCGAAACCCTAGACAAGCCCTGATCCCAGGGAAACCCTACCGGACCTTCCAATGGAAAATCCGGCAGAACCTCCCTTAAGGGTTGGACTTACCACAAATTTCCTGCACTGAAAACACACTTCTATATACATCCCCTTATTCCTCCCACATTACTACAATTTAATTCCACAAATTTGCAGCACTCCAAAATAACAGTAAATCAGTGCATAATTAATAAATAAATGTCCAATACAGTATACAGAGCATTATACAAATAAATATGGAATTGATACAATGATAGATGAAGCAATACAAGATGGAGAGGAAAAAGGGAAGAAATGCTTCTTGGACTTTCGGCAATGAACTGAGACGTTGGGCTCGCCCCGGACGATCAACGTCTCCCAACCTAGACCTAGGGGAACGAAATTTAAAAATATGAGATGCTAATCATCTCGGTGAGTGACCCTATCTACTGTACAATTATAATATTAATAATATAACAATAAAAGAATCTTAATTAATCGATACCAAAGAATAAATAATAATTAATTCAAAGTAATATTTCCTCTCAAAACCCTCACCATCCACTTTGTTGGAAAGGTTCCCTTTTTAAAATATTTTCGCAAAACCCAATATTTTATTTCCCACAAATCAAGTAATAATTAATTTAATAAATAATTAAACAATCCAAATACCAATAAAATGTAATGAAATATAATAAAATAAATTTAGAATACTTGCATGAAGGAAATATAACATAAAAGAAGAATTTAATATATGATTCATAAAATTTGATTTAACAAACTAAAATAAACAGTATCAGAAATATAATTTAGATAATTATAAATAGATGATAAAACAAATTAAATGCACTTAATTTAAATATGATTTTAAAACCTTTAGGGTTTGAAATTTCTATGTGAAAATTTATACTTGACGCACCACACCATATACCAGTGATGCCCTCCGATACCCAGCGTCCTGACTATCGTCTGGCAGGGGGGGTTAAAGAGAGAAACTTGCATACGGTTGCTTCGGCGTCCCGACAGTGCCACTGCTTAAACCGTCATCCCGGCCATGGAGGGGGGCGGCTTATGCGCACTATATAAAACTTACCTACCCTCGGTCCAATGGCAACTCACGGAAGACATTATAACTTGCGCGCTCATCAACATATACAGTACAGAACACCAGTACTGTATGAGTGCGTCTAAAATAAATAACCAAATTTTATTATAAAAAGATACGCAAACTTTTTCAAAATCCACTATGGGAATTATACCATTTTTCGAACTCAACCTCCCATATTTTTCTTTAACATTTCCAGTACAAATCCACCGATAACAATATACAAATAATTTTCTTCCCAAATCATAAAATCAATCAAATAATGTTCCATGGGCATAATTATATAATTTGAAACCACCAAACTTAAACCAATATTTCTTTGAAATATTTAAAATCAAATCATGCCCAAAAATAATATTAAAACCATAGAAATTTCATACATAATTGAATTCCACAAATCCTCAATACCATAAAATAATTTCCACAATGCATAAATTTATATAAATGTATTTTTTATTAATCAAAATAAATTCACAAATAAATTCCGTAATAAATCAAATAATATTACTTTTAAATGTCAATTCATCTCAATATCAAATACATAAAACATATTTATCAAATATTTAATTATGAAATATTCCAACAATGAAATTTGATAACAATTGCCAAAATCTCAAATTCCTTAAAACCAAAATATTTTATAATGCACAAATATTTAATTCCATTCAATTTTGGCATCAAAATTCCAAATATAAATTTACTAAATATTCAACACATCAAACATGTTTTCAAATAACCAATTAACACAACATATATATATTTTAATATCCCAAAATAATTTTGAAGGTGGGTCACTCACCTGGAACACGCAATTAATCCAAGATACTCCATGGGATCAATTCCACGATACACACGTGCTCCTAGAACAACAATATTACACATCTCAAATAAATTAATATTTTATTCGGATAAATAATATCCGGTACCCGGGGGATTAAATACAAACTTTAACCAAAATTAACGAGTAATATACCAAATCAAAGCTTGAGTGACGAGAATTACAAATCTGGTCTTACTTCCCGGAGATCGGACCGGTGGTGGCCGGAATCTCACCGGAAAGCTCTCAGCCTTTAAAGCCTGGATTCTCCCAAACTGTCATGAATTGGAGGAAAAGGACATCAGATCTGGGTTCAGGGGGTTGGAATTAGTGGGGAGGGACCATCGGTGCAACTGGGTACTCGCCGGAATTGGATTTTCCGGCAAGCCGCCGAATCCCACCGGAAACCATCATCGCCGGTGGCGCGTCTGGTGGCTGGTGGCCGAGATTTTTGGGGGTTTTGTAGATCAAGGGGAGAGGGTTCCAACGGGACCGGCGGTGAGGCAAACGGAGGTCGGACGGCGAAGAGATCTGGGTTTGAAGATTTTTGGGCTCCTTGCCAAAAAATACTCCGATCCCGGCGCGTCGGAGGTCTGGTAACAGTGAAATTTGGTGGGCTGCCGAAAATGAGGAGCTGGTGAGGGGTGGCCGGCGCGTGTGGCCTGAAAATGGCCGGAAATTGGTCAAACGGCGGTGGCCGGTGGTGGAGGGGAAAAATGGCCGTCGCCGGAAAACATTCCGATCCTAGCGCGTTACTGGCCGGTTGGTTGTGAGATTTGGGTGGCCGGTCGAAATTGAGGAGGCGGAGGTAGTGGGGTGGCGCGTGTGGCCCTCCGGTGGCCTGACGATGGCCAATCGGTGGTGGCCGATTTTTCCCCTCTCTCTTCTCTCCCACCTCACCTAAGAAAAACCATGTGGGTGCCACTGTGCACTCACAGGTGCGGCTGAGGTCGCGACACGTGGTGTTTCACTGTTTATCGATTCAAAAATATTAAAATATTACGGTATTCGGAAAACTTCACATGTCCATAACTTTCAAAGCACATGTCCAAATCGAATGTGTTGCTAGCCTACGGACTCGTATCGATAAGTACTTCACAACCATACGTGATTCAAAGCTCAAATTTGCATGAATAAAAAGTCAACTCCAGCATCCCTTGGACAGTTTGGATCTCAACTTGTTTTGCTCATAACTTTCAAACCGTAGCTCCGTTTTTGACGTGCTACTAGTCTATGAATTCATGACAATGTGTACTTCGTAACGGTACCTCAGTCAATGTGAAATTCCATCAGGAGTAAAAAGTCAACATTTGACCCCTTGGTCAATGGTCTACGATCAAAGTCAACGGTCAACGGTCAACCTCGGTCAAATTTGAGAAATTTCCGATGTACTTCGGGACAGGGTATTACAAATAATATCCCGTGGGCTGAACCCAACCTCATTGTACCGTGGCAAAACCCAGCGCGCTGTAATATAATATAATATAATACTGATCTAAAATATTGGCACTACATGGTACATCAATTTAAAATAACCAATAGAGTATCCTTAAAACATTCTTGTAAAATCATATATATTTTTTCCAAATGATACTGTATCATAAATCATAATTTAATATTTAAATTCCACCGCTTATTTAAATATTTCAAAATTTTCAAATCATCATTTCATGCTAAAATCAGAAATACCATAGTGAAATATATTCACCATAAACCGATTTTAAGCACCTACAAAAATTTACAAAATATTTAAACATGTTTAAAATCATATAAATTTTCAATTTGTTTCTCAAATCAATTATTTTCCAAAATAATTTAAAATCTTAAATCAAATATCAGAATATTTAATTAACATAATCCACAAGTTTACGATGAACTCATCAAAATTGAAAATCAATAAAAACCTTATTAAAATCCACATAAAATGATAATTCATATAAGTGAAAACAAATATTATATATGCACAAATATTATATAAACGGATGGGAACGATCTAGTTTGGACCCACGGATCTGGGGGAGGATTTCTCGGGTTTTGGAGGTGAAATGGATATTTGGGAAATTGATTCCCTATTTGGCACACTTACCGAGGCTTATATAGTGCCTTAGATCACTAACAGACAAAAACTGGGACCTGGTTTGGACACAGATATAAAACTTATGCTTAAAGTTTCTTAAAACCATAACTTTTATCCGCAACTCAGAATTTAGTGTGCCACTAGTCTATGAACTCGTATTAACAAGATCTACACAATGGTATCTCAGTCAAACCAAAAATATTGGCCATTGAAAAAGTCGACTTGGACCCATATATTGTTCACTTGGTCAAACTTGGTCAAAATTAGTCAAACTTGGTCAAACTTATGAAAACATGTGTATTTTTTGTACGGGTTGTTACACATGAGGTTAGGTTCATCCCACAGGTTATTTATTACCACATACTGTGAGGTTGAGTTTATGCCACAGGTTTATTATTGCCACAATATTGTGAGATTGTGTTTATCTCACAAGTTATTTGTTGTCACGGATCGTGAGATTGGGTACGTCCCGACGATTTACTATTTTCCACGATGCCTTTTATATCTTAAGGATCGTCAGGTGGGTACATCCCATGGTTTATAGTTTGGTAAATCAAATGGTACATTGTATATGTTTTGAGCACATTGTTAGTTTTCAAATAACGTGATTATTACAGCACTATCATAATTATTTTGCGAAACTTTGTTTATAATATTTTATACTCAATTTTTACATCTTGATCAAGGTATTTTATAATATTATATTGATTGTTCACTTTATATCTCTTGAGCATCCATTTCATGAAATTGAATCGGGGTAAAAGTTTGGGTTTTATAAAAATAATTTTTAAACGGGGAACTTTTCAAATGAGTGGTACGAGAGATCTTGAGAGAAATATTTTATGTAAATAAATTATTATTTTCCTATTATAATATGCCACTCACTAAGATTTCTTTATCTTATATTTTATTTGTTTTAAATTCATTCCCCTAAGCCTAGGCAGTTAGTAGCAGTCTACCTCGCACAGAGCTTATCACTTCGTTCTTTCCACGACAATAGTAGTATTTATCCTCTCTTTATTTTATCTTTATCTTTCCAGACTCATTATATTATTTTTTTGTACTTCTAAACTTTATTTACACTCTTAGAATGCTTTGATCTAAATATTGGATTCAGTAGAGACCATATTATATGCATGTGTAGTTATGGCTTATGGTACAATAGGACGGTTGTGATCTTTATGCTGTTGTGGATTTAATTATATTTATATATTGAGGTATTATTAATAATGTATGTGTTTGTTGGCTATGTTTTAAGTGAGGTTCCATTGGATATCCTTTAGGGATTGTCCGGTGGGACTTCACTAGGCGAGACCACCCGGGAGATCCTTGAAGGGTTCCTCGGGCAGATCTTGTCAAATTGTATACGGTTAATTTTGCTAAATTCATTTATCGAAAATGCATAATTGGAAAAAAACAATAGAATGACAATAATTCAAGAGATAGTATAAGACTATTAATAGTTTTTAGGGTAAAGTGCAAAATTTGTAATAGTTCAATGAGGCTAAAATTTACAATACATAAGTATTTGATTTTTTACCAATTAATTTTCAAGAAAATAATACTTTTTTAATAATTTCTTGAATCACAATTTAAATTATAGTATTTTTTATCAGGACCCATCCAAAATTCCTCACTGGAACCCTAGACAAGCCCTGATCCCAGGGAAACCCTACCGGACCCTCCAACGGAAAATCCGGCAGAACCTCCCCTAAGGGTTGGACTTACCACAAATTTCCTGCACTGAAAAAACACTTCTATATACATCCCCTTATTCCTTCCACATTACTACAATTTGATTCCACAAATTTATAGCACTCCAAATGAATAACAGTAAATCAGTGCATAATTAATAACTAAATGTCCAATATAGTATACAGAGCATTATAAAAATAAATATGGAATTAATACAATGTCAGATAAAAAAGCAATACAAGATGAAGAGGAAAAAGGGAGGAAATGCTTCTTGGACTTTCGGCAATGAACTGAGACGTCGGGCTCGCCCCGGACGATCAACGTCTCCCAATCCTTGTACCTAGGGGAACGGAATTTAAAAATATGAGATGATAATCATCTCAGTGAGTGACCCTATCTACTGTACAATTATTATATTAATAATATAACAATAAAGGAAACTTAATTAATCGATGTCAAACGATTAAATAATTAATAGATAATAATTAATTGAAAATAATATTTCTCTCAAAACCCTCACTATTCACTCCGTTGGAAATGTTCCCCTTTTAAAACATTTTCCAAAACCCAATATTTTGGAGGAACAACAAATGGGTACCCGGGGAGCGACCACAAACGACAACCAAAGTTGACGAGTAATATACTGAATCGAAGCTTGAGCGACGAGGATTACAAATCCGGTCTTACTTCCCGGAGATTGGACCGGTGGTGGCCGGAATCTCGCCGGAAAGCTTTCGGGATTCAACTCTTCGATTCTCTCAATCCGTTGTGAATTGGCGGAAAAGGACCCCGAATTTGGATTCAGGGGGTCAGAATCAGTGGAAAGGAACCCCGGATGGCGAAGAAATCGGGGTTTGAAGGTTTTCGGTGTCTCGCCGGAAAACACTCCGATCCCGGCGCCTCGGAGGTCCGATGGCTGTGAAATTTGGTGGGCTGGCCGGAAATGAGGAGGTGGTGAGGGGTGGCTGGCGCGTGTGGCCTGAAAATGGCCGGAAAGGGGTCAAACGGCAGTGGCCGGCGGTGGAGGGGAAAATCGCTGCCGAGCGTCGCCGGCTCGATTTGGGCGCGTCCGGCGACCGGCGGTCATGACATTTTAGGATTTGGCCAGAAATGGGGAGGGGCTCCCGTCTGGCCGACGCGTGTAGCAAGAATCGGCCGGAAAATTTATCGATTCCTGCGGCCGGTCATCTCTCTCTCTCTCTCTCCTCTCTCTCTTTCTCTCTCCTCCCCGATATTTTTGCCAAATAAAAGCCACCGTGGGTGACACTGTTCACCCATGTGGACCAATCAGGTGACGACACGTGGCATTACTATGCACTCAAGCCAGATATAATAAAATATTACGGTATCCGGCAAACTTCACACGTTTATAACTTTTTAACCAGATGTCCGATTTAAGCGTGCCGCTAGTCTATGGACTCGTATCGACGAGTACTTTACAACCATACAAAAGTCAAAGCAAAATTATACAACTATAAAAAGTCAACTCCTGGGACCTTTTGGACAGTTTGCACCTCGACTTGTTTTGCCCATAACTTTCAAACCGTAGCTCTATTTTCGACGTGCTACTAGTCTATGAACTCGGGGCATCATGCACTTCGCCACGGTACCTTGGTCAACCCGAAATTTCAACTGGAACAAAAAGTCAACTTTTGACCACTCGGTCAACGGTCAACCTCGATCAACGTGCACGAATTCCGATGTGGTTTGGGCCGAGGTGTTACAACCTTCCCCCCTTATAAGAATTTCATCCTCGAAATTTCGTATGTCACTAGAACAGATAAGGGTACGGATCATGCATCTGTGCTTCGGGCTCCCACGTTGCTTCCTCGATTAAATGGTTCCGCCATAAAACTTTAACTAGAGGAATAGTCTTGTTACGTAGCACCCGCTCCTCGCGATCCAAAACCTGTACTGGTTGCTCCACATACGAAAGATCTTCCCTTAATTCTATGTCAGGACTCTCAAGTACGTGTGAGGGGTCTGCAATGTATTTCCGTAGCATCGAAACATGAAACACGTTGTGCACTCAGGCTAGCTCTTCCGGTAATGCCAATCTATAAGCCATAGGGCCAATCCTCTCCATAATTTCGTAAGGCCCAATATAACGAGGACCCAACTTACCTCGTCGACCAAAGCGTACTACTCCTTTCCATGGAGATAACTTTAGGAATACCCAATCTCCTACTTCGAATTCCAAATCCTTCCTACGCACATCGGCGTAACTCTTCTGTCAATCTTGGGCAACCTTCAACCGATCCCTAATGATCTTCACTTTGTCCAAGGTCATCCGTAAATACTCAGATACAACTGCATTATTCGTTGCAAGGAGTCTCTCTTCTCCTACCTCACTCCAGCACAAAAGTGTCCGACACTGCCTCCCATATAAAGCTTCATACGGGGACATCCCAATACTCGCCTGATAACTGTTGTTGTAGAAAAATTCTATCGATGGCAATTGTTCATCCCAGCTACCACGGAATTGCATAACACAAGACCTTAGCATGTCTTCTAATGTCTGAATTGTGCGCTCAGCTTGTCCATCAGATTGCGGGTGAAAGGCAGTGCTGTAGTTAAGTCTTGCTCCTAATGCATCAGCCAACTTCTGCCATAGTCGCGAAGTAAAACGCGGATCTCGATCGGATACGATGGCTAGTGGTACTCCATGAAGACTTACAATACATTGCACGAACAATTGGGCCAATTTCTCGGGTGAGAAGCGCTCTCTTACAGGTAGAAAGTGTGCTGACTTGGTAAGACGATCGATGATCACCCAAATGCCGTCGTACCTTCTAAGTGTGGGAGGAAGCTTGAATACGAAGTCCATGTTGAGTTCTTCCCACTTCCACACGGGAATAGGTAAGGGTTGGAGTAGCCCTGAAGGCTTCTGTCTTTCTGCCTTCACTTGTTGACAAATCAAACACTTCGATACAGAATCTGCCACTTCTCTCTTCATGCCAATCCACCAATAATACTTAACAAGTGTTCAGTACATTTTGGTACTTCCAGGATGCATTGCATACATTAAGCTATGCACCTCTTCTAAAATCTCCTTCTTGAGTTCTGGGTTATCAGGAACGCAAAGTCGTCCTTTATACACGAGGGCTCCATCCCTCCTTATGGAAAACTCCGGATCAAGACCTCCTTGTACCTTGCTCTTAATTGTTCTCAATTTAGGATCTTCCATTTGGGTCTCCACTATATGATCCACCAACACCGGTCGCACCTGAAAACTAGCCATAAGAACTCCTGAAGGATGCATATACATTAACACCCCCATTTTCTTCAACTCCACCATGAGAGGTAGTTGGATGGCTTGGATGTGAGTGAGAGATCCGATAGCCTTCCTACTCAAAGCATCTGCCACTACATTCGCCTTACCTGGGTGATAATCAATCACACAGTCATAATCCTTCAATAACTCCATCCATCTCCTTTGCCTCATATTTAATTCCTTCTGAGTGAAAATGTACTTGAGGCTTTTGTGGTCGGTATAAATTTGGCATGTGGCCCCATACAAGTAGTGTCTCCACTTCTTTAGAGCAAAGACTACCGCCGCCAATTCTAAGTCATGCATAGGGTAATTTTGTTCGTGCTGCTTCAATTGCCGTGAGGCATATGCTACCACCCTTTGATTCTGCATTAGCACGCAACCCAACCCTTGATGGGATGCATCACAATAGACTTCAAAACCCTCATTCCCATTAGGTAAAGTTAAGACAGGTGCGGACGTTAACCTTTGCTTCAATTCCTGGAAACTCTGCTCACACCTGTCCGTCCAGCTAAATTCAACATTCTTTCGGGTTAATTTATGAAGCGGCCCGGCAATCCTCGAAAACCCTTCTATAAAACGACGATAGTATCCTGCTAATCCAAGAAAACTTCGTACTTCCCTCACAGTGGTAGGGCGCTCCCAACTCAACACTGCCTTCACCTTATCAGGGTCCACATAGATGCCTTCGGCTCACCCGATATGTCCGAGAAAACCCACTTGATTCAACCAGAACTCACACTTATCGAATTTAGCATATAGCTGATGCTACCTTAGAGTTTGGAGCACTCTCTTCAAATGCCTCACGTGCTCTTCTTGGTTCCTAGAATAGATCAGGATGTCATCTATAAATACAATGACAAAACGATCCAAGTACGGATGAAACACCCGGTTCATCAAATCCATAAAAGTTGTTGAGGCATTGGTGAGTCCAAACGACATCACTAGGAATTCATAATGTCCGTACCTCGTCCTAAAGGCAGTCTTAGGAATGTCCAACTCTCGGATCCTTAACTGATGGTATCCAGATCTCAAGTCGATCTTGGAAAACACCGTGGCACCTTGGAGTTGGTCAAATAGATCATCTATCCTTGGCAACGGATAGCGATTAGGGATGGTTACCTTATTAAGTTGTCAGTAGTCGATGCACAGTCTTAGACTACCATCTTTCTTCTTCACAAACAAAACTTGAGTTCTCCAAGGCGATATGCTTGGTCTAATAAACCCCTTACCTACCAAATCTTGCAATTGGACCTTTAGCTCCCTCAACTCCACTGGAGCCATCCGATACGGTGGTAGAGAAATAGGCACGGTGCCCGGAATTAATTCAATGGGAAAGTCAACTTCCCTTTCCGGAGGCAATCCTGGTAACTCCTCAGGAAACACATCCGCAAAATCCCTCACAACAGGCATGTCTTCCAACCTGACCCCACTTACTCGGGTATCTATCACATGGGCCAAATACCCTTACCAACCCTTATTCAGTAGCTTCTTGACGGTAAGGGTAGATATCAATCTCGGCAAGGGCCTTCCAACTTCCCCACGGAATACCACTTCAGGCAAACCTGGCCTCCTGAATGTAACTTCTTTGTTAAAATAATCTACGGATGCATGGTTCCTTGACAACCAATCCATGCCCAAGTTTACATCAAGTTTGGATAGATCCAACAAGATTAAGTCCGCTTCCATCACCTGATCTTCGATACAGAAGAAACACTCCTTGATCAACTGGCTAGGCCACAAGGATTCTCTTGCAGGAGTGGCTATCTCTAATAGACATCCTAAAGGAGTAGGGGTCATATCGACCCGAGTGACGAATTCCTTTGAGATGAATGAATGTGTTGCTCCCGGGATATCTGGTGTAGCTAGGGCTTCCTGCTGCATCATCGTGAACACTCGACCTTGACCTGTTTGCTGGGGCCTCCATCCTCTACCCCTGCTCGGCCCAACAGGCTATGGGGCTGATCCCGATGAACCTCCTATTGCATGACTCCCTCGAGAGCTCTGACCCCGAGATCCACTGGCCTGGTGTGATGGTGGGTTCGCCCCTAACACCCCCGTCTCTCCATAAGGGCAATGCCTCTTTATATGTCCCGCCTGTCCACACTGAAAACACACACCCTCATACTGGCAAATTCCATGGTGTGCTCTATTACAACGTCTGCAAAATGGCTTGGGACTAAAACCAGATTGTTGATATGAACTTGTACCACTGCTAATGGAATGACGCGCTGGTTGGGGCATCCGATAGCTACCTCTCCGTTGAAATCTACCCCTTGGGCTTAACCCATCACTATCTGAGGAGCTTGAACTATGGCTTTTCTTAGTTGCCCCCTGTCGAGATACCCCACTATATGAACCTTCGAATGATCTGCGCCTCGAGGGTCTGCGCATCTCCACCTGTCTCTCTAGCTGGAGCGCTGCATCCCTGGCGGACTGATAAGTGGGATGTACTGATCCAGAAAGGGTGAGGGCTATGTTCTCGTTCAAGCCGTCTATGAACCTCACCTTCTTCGCATGATCGTCGGGAATCATGTGCATGCAGAATTCTGATAGTTCTCGAAACCTTCTCTCATACTCGGACACTGTCATGTTCCCCTGTCGCAGTTCCTCGAACTCTCTCCTTCTTGCCTCATGGTAGGCAGGAGGACAATACTTAGTAGAGAAGGCAACCTTAAACTGATCCCACGTATGCCTTCTGTGAGTCTTTTCTATTTGCCACCACTTCCGGGCGTCTCCTTCTAACATGAAACCAGAAATCCTCACCATATCCTCGTCGGGCACTGCATCCCCTCTTCCAAGATTTTCTCCATGTTGGATAGCCAATTCATGGCTGCAGCTGGGCCTTGGCTTCCATCGAAATTCACGGCTCCCAAACGTCGAGCCTGATCCACTGATTGATTACTAGAGCTTAAACCTCCTAAGGCTCGAGTTAGTTGAGAGACAAGTTGCCTAAGGCTCGTTCGACTCCCGGAACTCTCAGCCGAGCGTTCCCGAGTTCTACGTGTGTCCCGCCTACTCATCGTAGCAAATTCTGAGGAAACAAACAAGAGTTTAGAAACAGGGACACTTAAGCACGATTACAAAAGGAAGAAATTTACGGATGGGCTGTACAGAAAGGCACAGTCCCTTAGGATTACAAGAACCTATGCTCTGATACCAACTGTTAGGACTCGTCCAAAATTCCTCACTGGAACCCTAGACAAGCCCTGATCCCAGGGAAACCCTACCGGACCCTCCAATGGAAAATCCGGTAGAACCTCCCCTAAGGAATGGACTTACCACAAATTTCCTGCACTGAAAACACACTTCTATATTCATCCCCTTATTCCTCCCACATTACTACAAGTTGATTCCACAAATTTGCAGCACTCCAAAAGAATAACAGTAACTCAGTGCATAAATAATACATAAATGTCCGAGACAGTATACAGAGCTTCATGAAGTACTACTAAGTATAGAATACAACAAGAGTGAAGGAAGTATTACAACTGCAATAAATGAAGAACAGGGTACTTCTCGAACTAAGACAGCGATGAAGATCAAGTCCGCTCCGGATGAATACCGACAAACTTGGTACCTAGAGGAACGAAATTTAAAAAAATATGAGATGCTAATCATCTCAGTGAGTGATCCTATCTACTATACAATTATAATACCACGGTAATAAAGTAGATAAATAATAATTAATTGGAAATAACAATTTCTCTCAAAACCCTTACAATTCTCTCGGTTGGAAAAGTTCCCCTTTTAAAACCTTTTCACAAAACCCTTATTCGTATTCCCCGAAAACCAAGACATCAATTTATTCAACTAAATATCAAATAAAATATAATAAGTCAAGCATCCAAAATTTATAATTAAAAGAAATTAATTTATTGAATAATTAAGTAAAGGGAAAATTAAACCAATTTAAAATCCCCATTCGAATAAATACCAAAAGCAGTATTAATTATATTTTTAATTCCAATACAATTTCAAAATCTTTATTTTAAAATCCCAGTTCTGAAAATCATTTGATGCACCCACTATATACCAATGGCGCCAACAGTACCCAGCGTCCCAAGGTACCGCCAGACAGGAGGTTATAGAGAGAAACCGGCATACGGTTGCGTGGCGTCCCACCGCGCCGCTGCAAATAGGTGTCCCGGCCATGGAGGGGCGGCCTACCCTCATCCGATGGCAAACACAGGACAACCCCATAAAATCACCTGCGCGCTACTCACACCCACCTGCGCGCTAATCACATCCGTGTGCACACTAACCATATCACATATAAACAGAACACCAGTACGTGTATGGTGCATCTAAAAATCATAAATAAATACATCTCAAAATTTCAAATTTTCCATAAACATACCAGGTTTATTCCATCCAATTAAACCCGGAAATTCTTCACAATTTCTTTATAATCAACGTCATAAATTCCATGAATTTCAAATCCACCCACTCCCAAATCCATCAATTTAAATATTCCAATTTTTCCAATAGCATAAATATTTTTGAAATATAATAAATTAAATCACATAACATTCCATGGGCATACTTGTAAAAATTGAAGTCACCAACATAAACAAATATTTTCTTGAAATATTTGAAAATCAAATCGTGCTCAAAATAATATTAAAACCATAAGAATTTCATATATAATTGAATTCCACAATTCTCAATACCATAAAATAATTTTCACATTCATAAATTTATATAATGCATATTTTCTTTAATCAAAATAAATCCACCAATAATTTCCACAATAAATCAATTAAATATTTGACACATAGAATATAAATTTCAAATATTCAAATCACACATAATATTCACAAATTTAATTCCCGAAATTAATTTGAAGGTGGGTCACTCACTTTAAGCACGTATTTCAATCAAGATCCTCTGCAGGATCGACTCCACTACCCGCACGTGTACCTAAAACATCCACAATACACCAAACCAAAAATATTAATATTTTAATTGGGTAACTCCCAAATATGTACCCGGGGAGTGAACACAAATGACAACCAAAGTTGACGAGTAATATACTGAATCGAAGCTTGAGCGACGAGGATTACAAATCCGGTCTTACTTCCCGGAGATCGGACCGGTGGTGGCCGGAATCTCGCCAAAAAATTTTCGGGATTCAACTCTTCGATTCTCTCAATCCATCGCGAATTGGGGGAACAGGACCCCGGATTTGGATTCAGGGGGTCGGAATCAGTGGAAAGGGACCGGCGGTGAGGCAAATGGAGGCCGGACGGCGAAGAAATCGGGGTTTGAAGGTTTTCGGTGCCTCATCGGAAAACGCTCCGATCCCCGTGCCTCGGAGGTCCGGTGGCCGTGAAATTTGGTGGGCTCGCTGGAAATGAGGAGGTGGTGAGGGGTGGCTGGCGCGTGTGGCCTGAAAATGGCCGGAAAGGGGTCAAACGGCGGTGGAGGGGAAAATCACTGCCGAGCTTCGCTGGCTCAATCTGGGCACGTCCGGCGACCGGCGGTCGTGAAATTTTGGGGTTTGGCCAAAAATGGGGAGGGGCTCCCGTCTGGCCAGCGCGTGTAGCAAGAATCGGCCGAAAAATTTGTCGATTCCGGCGGCCGGTCGTTTCTCTCTCTTTCTCCTCTCTCTCTTTCTCTCTCCTCCCCGATATTTTTGCCAAATAAAAGCCACCGTGGGTGACACTGTTCACCCATGTGGACCAATCAGGTGACGACAAGTGGCATTACTGTGCACTTAAGCCAGATATAATAAAATATTACGGTATCCGGCAAACTTCACACGTCTATAACTTTTTAGCCAGATGTCCGATTTAAGCGTGCCGGTAGTCTATGGACTCGTATCGACGAGTACTTTACAACCATACAAAAGTCAAAGCAAAATTATACAACGATAAAAGTCAACTCCCGGCACCTTCTGGACAGTTTGCACCTCGATTTGTTTTGCCCATAACTTTCAAACCGTAGCTCCGTTTTCGACGTGCTACTAGTCTATGAACTCGGGGCATCATGCACTTCACCACGGTACCCTGGTCAACTCGAAATTTCAACTGGAACAAAAAATCAACTTTTGACCCACTCGGTCAACGGTCAACCTCGGTTAGGGATGTCAACGGGGCGGGACGGGGCCGGTTTTTAAAATCCCATCCCCGTCCCCGCGGGGAATTTTACATCCCATCCCCGCGATTTTCCCCGTTTCTTTAGGTGCGGGGCGGGGACGGGGCGGGACGGTTTTCCCCATTTTGTTTTTTAATTGATATTTTTTTAAAAAATTTATATAAAAAAATTATTTTATGATTAAAATATAAAGAAAATGACTACAATGCAATAAAAATATAATAAAATACATCAAGGAACAAATTTACAATTATAATAAAATACATATTTAGAAAAATAAATAAAAAAAAGAAGAAAATAATTTTACATAAATAAAATTCTATAAAGAAAAAAAATATATATATATATATATATCGGGGCGGGGTTATTATTCCCCTTCCCCGACTCGGTTTTTAGGCATTTGCCCCGAGCCCGCCCCGCATCCCCGAATTTTCGGGGAAAAACCGCCCCGTTAGGGGAGGTGCACCGCGGTTTTGGGGATGGACGGGGCAAATTGACATCCCTAACCTCGGTCAACGTGCACGAATTCCGTGAATACTTTGATAATATATATAATTTTCTCATATCACAAAATCCATCAATACAATTATTTAATTTTCAAATCCATCAACTTTCATTTCCATCAACTCAAATATACAATTTTCCAATGGCATAAATATTTTTGAAACATAATTCTTTAAAACAATATTTTTCTCCAATCCTCAAAATCCATTTAAATCAACAAATCCTTAAAACCACATAAATTTCATATATAATTAATTCATATAATTGTGCACAATAATTGAATAATAACAATAGCAATAATTAAAATAAATCAAACCATAATTTCTTTAAATTCCCAAATATATTCTTTTGGCACCAAAACATATATTAAAAACATTATAATTTAGCAATACAATTTATATGGAAATTCTCTTAATATGAAATACATAAAACATATTTATCAAATATTTAATTATGAAATATTCCAACAATGAAATTTGATAATAATTAACAAAATCTCAAATTCCTTAAAACCAAAATATTTTATAATGCACAAATATTTAATTCCATACAATTTTGGCACCAAAATTTCCAAATATAAATTTACTAAATATTCAACACATCAAATATATTTTTCAAATAACCAATTAACACAAAATATATATGTTTTAACTTCCCAAATTAATTTTGAAGGTGTGTCATTCACCTGGAGCACGCAATTAATCCAAGATCCTCCATGGGATAAATTCCACGACGTACACGTGCTCCTAGAACAACAATATTACACAACTCAAATAAATTAATATTTTATTCGAGTAAATAATATCCGGTACCCGGGGGGATTAAACACAAACATTAACCAAAATTGACGAGTAATATACCGAATTGAAGCTTGAGTGACAAGGATTATGAATCTGGTCTTACTTCCCGGAGATCGGACCGGTGGTGGCCAGAATCTCGTCGGAAAGCTCTCAGCCTTTAGAGTCTTGATTCTCCAAAACCATCACGAATTGGAGGAAAAGGACCCCAGATCTGAGTTCAGGGGGTCGGAATTAGTGGGGAGGGACGGACGGTGCAATTGGGTACTCGCCGGAACTGGATTTTCCGATGAGCCGCCGAATCCCATAGGAAACCATTACCGCCGGTGGTGCGTTCGGTGGCTGGTGGCCAAGATTTTTTGGGGGTTTTGTAGATCGAGGGGAGAGGGTTCCAACGGGACCGGCGGTGAGGCAAACGGAGGCCGAACGGCGAAAAGATCTGGGTTTGAAGATTTTCGGCCCCTCGTCGAAAAATATTCCGATCCCGGCGCGTCGGAGGTTCGGTAGCCGTGAAATTTGGTGGGCTGGCCGGAAATCAGGAGGTGGTGAGGGGTGGCTGGCGCGTGTGGCCTGAAAATGGCCGAAAATAGTCAAACAACGGTGGCTGGTGGTGGAGGGGAAAAATGGCTGTTGTCGGAAAATGCTCCCATCCTGGCGCGTTACGAGAAGGTTGGCCTTGAGATTTGGGTGGCCGGTCGGAATTGAGGAGGCGGAGGCAGTGGGGTGGCGTGTGTGGCCCTCCGGTGGCCGGACAATGGCCAACCGGTGGTGGCCGATTTTCTCCCCCTCTCTTTCTCTCTCCTCCTTCTCTCTCCTCTCTCCCCCCCTCTCTCTCTTCTCTCCCACCTCACCTAAGAAAAACCACGTGGGTGGCACTGTGCACTCACAGGAACGGCTGAGATCGCAACACGTGGTGTTTCATTGTTCACTGATTCAAAAATATTAAATTATTACGGTATTCGAAAAACTTCGCATGTCCATAACTTTCAAACCACATGTCCAAATCGGACGTGCCGCTAGTCTACGGACTCGTATCGACGAGTACTTCACAACCATGCATGAGTCAAAGCTCAACTTTGCATGAATAAAAAGTCAACTCCGGCACCCCTTGGACAGTTTGGACCTCAACTTGTTTTCCTCATAACTTTCAAACCGTAGCTCCGTTTTCGACGTGCTACTAGTCTACGAACTCGTGCCAACGTGTACTTCGTGACGGTACCTCAGTAAACCTAAAATTCCATTCGAGTCAAAAAGTCAACTTTTGACCCCTTTGGTCAACGATCAACAGTCAAATGTCAAAGTCAACAGCCAACGGTCAACCTCTATCAAAGTTGAAAAATTTCCGTTGTACTTTAGGACGAGGTGTTACATTTTTGTTTCATGGTAAATATGTTTGTGAAATTTAATAAAGATATTACGGATGTATGTGTATTTTTCAAGGTTCTAAAAGGTGTAAAAAATGGTAAAGCACCAAGGACAAGTCTCAAGTTTTATAAACCTAGGTTTCATGATAAGGTGTTTTGCTATTTTTATTATTAATATTCTAATAATATAAGTCTATATCACTATAATACATGCAAGTAATATAAATTAGCAAACATTTATTTATAATAAATTTATAAAAACTTCATACATTTTAAGTTTCCAATAAAAGTATTAATCTCAAATATATATTATAAAGCTTACAATTACTTAATAATTTTTACAATATAAAATTTAAATATAATTATAGTCTGATTAATTCTATCAGACTTAAATTCATTCATGTTTATAATTTATTAATTTTTTTCCATTTTAAAAATGTGAATTAAGCAGCATAGCGCCTAAAAATTTTATCGAATATTTTATTTCCTTTTTTTTTAACACTAATTTTTTTAAGTTCTTATAAATTTTTTTTAAGAAAAAAAAAAAAACTTAACCTTAATATAAAAAATTGATGAAAAAGATGCACACCTTATCACCTATAAAGTGGGTTTTCATTTCATTTATATTTTTCTCTAACACTCCACTTCAAATGTATGCCCGTCTTTTTTAGATTTTTTTTCTAGGTTCTTACATTTGTTTTTTTATTTTGGATGGAGTTGTTAAGTTTTAAACCCATGACCTTTTGGATTTCTGGCTCTTACCATGTTGAAATACCACTGATCTCAAAAACTTAAATGAATGGAAAATAAACTTTCATTTCATTTATATTTTTCTCTAACATCCTAAGACCAACTTGAGCCTCATCTAGTCGCTCCCTTAGAACATTCGTATTTTCCTAAGAAATGATGTTGTAATAAACTAGTGATTTTGACAGGTGGTTGATCGTTTCCATTGATGTTTTACAACATGACTAGGATCCTATGTGAATCTTACATATGCAATATTCAATCTTATCCAAAGTCAACGTTTATGTTTCACATTTCTTTTTTGGTTCTATGTTTCACATTTAATTATATATATATATATATATATATTCAGAATTAATGAAGAAAAAATTAATTACTGATGCGGAATCATGGAAAACACATGGCAGAGCAGGATTTTTTTACCTTAATTATCTTCACCAAAAATTTATTTGCCCTTGAACAGTACGACGACAGCTATAATATGGAATCAAAACTCTTAATCAAAAACGATGTTGCTGTCTTTTTCCACTTTATTAGTGTAGATATATTTGTAGATTTGGATTAAAGGCTCACGTACTCCCCTGATTAAGAGAAAATTAATGCCAGATTACTAATGTTGCCAATTATACATGCTTGTAATTTACACTGGGTTTTCTGCATTCATTCCTCAGGTTTTTATTTTTTTATTTTTTTACTTTTGTTCACTTTTAATAAACTAGGACGGATAGATTTCATCAACCTAAGACTTTTGTCACTTGACTATACAATTATGTATTTTCTATATGGGTTTTTCTTAAGCACGTACTTCATATATTATATATAGTTATTTCTTAGGTTTTATCCAATGTTTTAAAAGGCAAAAGCGTAATACAGGCTTTTTCATTGTTATGAGGTGAGACATAAGCCTTATGATGTTGGGGCAAATTAAATTTTAATATTAAAAAAATATATATTTAAATTAATATAAAATTAAAAGAAAATAATATAAATAATTTTTAAACTTCAAAATAAACCAATTAAAGTTTACATAAATATAAAATTAATAAATATATAATAAAATATACATTTTAAATTTATAAATTATAATTTATAAGGATAAGATAATTTTTTTATAAACTAAAAAATAAAAAAGATGAGATTTAATTATAACTCTGACGTTTGAGGTTGCACGGAGCGACAAAAATAGCCATGAATTGAAAATATGTTGAAAATGAAAATAAACGACAAAAACTATGCAAAAATTGATATTATTGGCAGTTATGTAGGTTAGTCAAATGGTGTTTGAGCATTGGTGTCTTTGCCGTAATGTTACCTAGACTCTAGTTTTTTTTAAAAATCATTATTTACCTTTTTTTAGTTTTCTAAATATATCAAAAGAGACTTATTTATTAAATTTTCTTGTTTTATGGATTAATTTTAATAATTAAAGGCTAAACTTATATTTTACAGTGTTATATAATTATAAAATATTGATTCTTAACTTTCATTTGGCTTTCAACTGTTGAAATTAACTGGACAAACTAATAGATGGATTTGATAAGTATAAAAAACTAAAAGTAAATTAATGACAAATTTTAAAACATGCCGAGTCTATATTAGTACAAGATCTAAAAGGTGTAAATGGAATTTGTCCCTTTAGAATCTCTAATGGCAATAAGCTTGAATTCATACATTTCTAGTCAATTTGATTTATCATTGCCACTGAGATAATATCAATTTCGAATTATTTTCCAGGAAGACAAAAAATGATCCCAAAAAAAAAAAAAAATAGTTTTTCTGTTTAAATTTATTACAAATCAAAGCTAATGTACCAAAAATTATCTTTGAAAAGTGTTGGATTTTGGCCCCTCAAATGTATTGTCCAGTGCTGCATCATCACTACGATGGTTGAAAATGCCAATCTCAAATATCTATATTCTATGTGAATTACGTCATATTTTGGTCATTTTTATAAGCTTTTAAAAATTTCCTTTAAATTTATTCTTTTGTTAAAATTTTAAAATATCATTAAACATGTAAAAGGGTGTGTTATAAAAGTGTTATTGGTGGTCTTATCAAAGGAAGTACATCGGTAGGAAGGATAGCCCATTCATAATTGAAAAAAGATGAAAATTTTAAAAGTAAAAGAAATAGTAATTCTAGAGGCATTTATTTTTTTTTTTTACCAAGTTTTTCACTAAAATGATGTTAACTTCTCATAGTTAACAGAAAATCAACTTGGAATCAAAATTCTTACCAAAATGATGTAGCCATTATTTTTGTTACTTAATTATTTTTATTACGTAATAAACCCGTAGAATGAATTTTCTATAAAAAGAAACGAAGAGAGAAGTATAAATGCACTAATGAAAATCAACCTTGGCAAGAATATAATAAATTTATAATTAAAATAATAATATATTTATTATAGTATTCTTTCATAAGATATATATAAGAATATTATATCAAAAAATTATATATTATTTATTGCAACCCCCACCAAATATATATATATATATATATATACACGGTAATTAAAAACAGATCAACATCATCTCCTAGTAATCCTGTAATACTTTTTTTTTTCCTTCTTTTTTTTTTCTTTATTATTATTATTATTATTATTGGTAAACCTATGTAACATATACATATATCTATAATCAGAGTATAGACAGTGGTAACATCCTTCTTACTATTTTGCTATAACTAGGATTCCATTTATATATTTTACTATTTTGGTATTTTACTTCTTACTATTAGTGTAGTTTCCTAACCGGATTCTACTACAATTCCTCTATCAATTTGGATTTATATCTTTGTCGGTATAAAATATATCCTCCAGAAGTTCATGAACTTATCGGCTCTCTATTCGACTCTTTCTTCCAATAAAAAATAAAAAAAATAAAAAAATAAAAACAAGAAGAAGAAGAAAACTCTTTCTTTCTTCCTTGCATACATTAAAATGAAACTTTTGCAAGGATGACCAAACGGCTATGTGCAGAAGAATCAAACTGGCCGAACCTTCCGATTGAGCTCTTAAAGCTGGTCGTGAAGGAACTCGATTTTGATCAGGATATTCTTGTTTCATAGCTGTGTGCCCTTCTTGGAATATTTTTCCATTCTCACAAGTTCAAATTCGATTACCCTCTTTTAAGACTTTAATCACGACTAGTAGTACTTACAAAGAAGATATAAAAAAGTCATTGGCTTGTCAGATCCATATGCTTGCGGAGACAATTTCATGGTTGTCGTGATGGATAGCTACTCGGGTAGACTTGCATTTTGCAAACATGGAGAAAGAAATTGGACCACTTCGGGAATTGAGGATTACTGCGGTATATATACCATATGCTTTGTCCTTCAAATTAGGTACGGTTGGAGTTTGGGATTAATAGGATAATATTAATATTAACATCAATAATCCTCTTATACATAAGTTGAAAATAAACTTGATATACATTGTTGGATCTGTTTTCTAGTAATTTAAGTTTTAGGGATAAACAGCAACTTAACATAGTATCAGAGTTTTGGTGGCCAAAAGGCTATAGTATCAGAGTTTTGGTGTCCGAAAGGCTTTGCATTAGTATTTGTGTTGAAATCCTTCTAGAATAGACCACAGCTTAACAACTTAACAACTAAAGTATCAACTATTGAGTATCTGTATGGATTCGGAACTAAAAAATCAACTATTGAGTATCTGTATGGATTCGGAACTAAAAAATCGACTATTGAGTATCTGTATGGATTCGATTTCGGTGTTGTTTGGTATAATCTTTGGGGGAGATTTTGCTTGTGTTACTTTTACTTGGTAAATTTGATAACATGGCTTGTCCTGGTTTCATAATTCGTCGATTTGCTGTTTGTCAATTGGATATGAGTGGCCAAAGATGGGTATCTATAAAATCTTCATTGGATCGAGCTAACCTTATTGATGAATATCAGCACTGTGTTCATTCCGAAAGATATTCAACATACAATCGTGATGATTACTTAACCCAATCCTTCGGTGGTTTTGGATTAACTTGGTGATGGTGATCATATGCACAGATCATGTTGCAGATGAAGATGAACATAAACCTTTGTGAGCATTTATTTATTCATTTTGTAATTTTCATGTATGTTTTAAAGCCTTAAAACTTCTTAATTATATCCTTTTTTTATTTTTATTTTTTATCTGGTGCTGTTTATATGTTAGTATATTCCACTTTTTAATTTATGAAGACAAAAGTGAGTTCACATGTTAAATGGACATTAAAGTTAATTTCGTCTTTTATTTCTAGCTGCACAGAATCTAAGGTGGAGTACAGAATTAAATTGTTAAGATTCTTTTTTAAATCCCTGGTTGTTTTAGCACTCTTTGGATGTTGCTCTTTTGGCTTTGTAATAAAATCCCTTTTTATTTGTAAAAAGAAAAGAATATTTTGACTATTTGTTATACCAGCTAATTATCAGCAATGGAATCCATGTTGCTCTTGTAAATTACATATTTATTGATTGCATTCGATGGTTTTTTTATTTTTTAAAGTTAAAACTTTAATATAAAAAATGTAAATATTTAATGATAACATGGCTAATGTTTTTTAATATTTAATGATAACATAGCTAATATATATATTTTTTTTCCTTTCTAAAGTAAGAAGCCGATACCTCGGTTATGTGCACTTCCTTTTTTTTTCATTTATTTTTATTTCTAATTGATTCGATGGCCATAATTGAACAAACTGATAGGAACATTTGTTTCAACTTTCAAGCGGATAATATTCACCAAAAAAATCTCTTTCAAGTAAGAGAAAAACCAAGTTCCCCGGCCACCACCTTCTGCATATAGAAAAAAAATAAAAATAAAAATCGAGTATATAATGTAAGAGGTATTATAGTTTATTTATTTTTGCATGAATTTTAAGAGTATCTTCAATATGCTAAAAGTCTCACTTTTTCTATTTTAAAACGTTATATCTATTTTTATAATTCTAATAGATTTTTTAATTTAAAAAGTTAAAATACATAATAGGGCTTGATTTTTCAAATACAGCGCCAAATGTGCTTTTTTTATAAACTTTCAATACATTTATATGTTGCACCTATAATTTTCAATACACAAATATTAATAATTTTATTTAATTTTATACTTCTTTTATATATATACAACACTTTAATGTAATTGAATGTTGCAATAATAAAGAGTAATTTTTAATTGTGAGATGAAAGATAAAGAGTAACAATAAAAAGCCTTGTTGGAGTTGGATGAAAAATTTAGTTTTTTATTTTATTAGATTCTTCAAGATGCTCTCTATTTTGACAATTGTATTTTTTTTAAACAAAAAATATTATTGGAAAGGCTCTAAGTTAAAAAAAAAAAAAAAAAATACAACAAAAGAAAAAAAGAATGTCAAGTTCAAAACGATGACATTAAAGACATAACTTTTTCAAAAATAAAAAATGGCATTTTTGCCCATAAACATTAAGCTTACCTTAAAATATTGAGTTAGAATTGGAACTCCAACGAAAATCTAAGTTTACAAGAAATTGAATACATACTTATAATTTAAGGAAGAAAAGTTTGAAATATATATGTGGTAAAGAAGTTGGAAAGACTTCCAATTTATTGCCATGGATGTTTATTTGATGAACATTAAATCTAAAAATTGATCACCAACAGTACTTTCTAAATTTTAATTAATTAATGGGTTGTCAGTCATATTTCTTTTTTAACAAAATATAGTTATTTTATTTATTTTTTTATTTATTATTATTTTTTTTGGTAAAGATTGTTTTTAATGGATTTTTTCTTAATTATGAGTGTGTTATAAATGTTTTTGGCACCATCACCCTAACAAAGGTTTTGGACAAACCAATTTGGAGATGGCCATGAAGGACTCTTTTCCAACCAAACCACATGGTGAGGATAAAAAAGAGCAAAATGAGTAAGCCTATCAGCTACCATAATGGATCCTCATGTGTTATGCATGGATAATCAAGAAATCATATACAGTTGATGTGAAGTCCCACATCGGTTGAAAAGGGTAACGAAACACTCTTTATAAGTGAATGTGGATACCTTTCCCTTACGAGGCCTTTTAAAACCTTCAGAACTGGGTTGTAAGTGGATTTTCCAGGTCCAAAGAGGACAATATCGCATGCAGGTGTGCCAGCGAGAATGCTATGTAACAGCCCAGACCACTCGCATTCGATATTGTCTTCTTTGGGCTTGGAGAATCCTCTTATAACCCAGCCCTCCTCTTTAGGCTTGGGGAATCCTCTTATAACCCAGCCCTCAAAGTTTTGTCAAAACGCATCGTAAGGAAAATGTATGTCAAAACGCATCGTAAGGGAAATGTATCCATACCACCTTATAAGGCATGCTTCGTTCCCCTTTCCAACCGATGTGATACCATCTGTAAACACATCGTAAGGGAAATGTATCCACACCACCTTATAAGGCATGCTTCGTTCCCCTTTCCAACTGATGTGATACCATCTGTAACAGCCCAGACCATCCGTGTTCGATAAGGGAAATGTATCCACACCACCTTATAAGGCATGCTTCGTTCCCCTTTCCAACCGATGTGATACCATCTGTAACAGTCCAGACCATCCGCGTTCAATATTGTCTTCTTTGGGCTTGGGGAATCCTCTTACAATCCAGCCCTCAAGGTTTTGTCAAAATGCATCGTACAGGAAAGGTAGTCACACCACCTTATAAGGCGTGCTTCGTTCCCTGTTCCCCTTTCCAACCGATGTGATACCATCTGTAACAGCCCAGACCATCCACGTTCGATATTGTCTTCTTTGGGCTTGGAGAATCCTCTTACAATCCAACCCTCAAAGTTTTGTCAAAATGCATCGTACGGAAAAGGTATCCACACCACCTTATAAGACGTACTTTGTTCCCCTTTCCAACCGATATGAAGTTAGGTATCCACACCACCTTATAAGGCGTGCTTCGTTCCCCTTTCCAACCGATGTTGGACTTCACAGTTGGGCCCTAAGGAGGGAGATTGTGAAGTCCCACATCGGTTGGAAAGAAGAACGAAACAAGGAGAATCCAATATTTCACCATACATATGTTCCTCCTAAGCAAGACATTCTTCGTGACCTTGAAGCAAAAAAAAAAAGCCTAAAAAACTGCATTTGACCACCCAAAAGATACAAATTAGATTTAACAAATATGACTCTTTTTGGAATTAATTAAGCTAACAAAATAGTGGATTTTGAAAAAAAATATATATAGATATATATATATATAAATAAACCAATGACGTTTGAAAAGAAAAAGAAAACGGAAAACAGAAAGAAAGAGAGTAATGTCCCCGACGACTCAACGATAAGAAGAAGTTCTTGATTTAGAAAGTAAGAAAGCATTTCTCCGAAATACTGCCATTTCTTTCATAATATATTCAAAACAAAGAAGCACTACAAAACCAGATTTCATGTTTCTCTTCCGTTTCCACCATTATTGATTTCAAGCCAAAGAAAAATAAAAATAAAAAACATGGGTTGGATGTGGAGCAAACACAAAATGATCATCAAAATTGTGAAGGAGAAGGATCTGGATCGACTTAAGAAGCTACCGAAATGGGGTTGAAGGTGTAGCAAAAACTCTTGAAACTGACATCAAAAGCGGGATCCCTGATGATAAAAAGAAGATTGGTCGACAACGTGAGAGATTTGGTTCAAACACATATAAAAAGCCACCTTCGGAGGGTTTGTTCCTTGCCAAATGGCGATCTCTACAAGCATTTGCCATTTTAAATGACTTGGTGAACATTCTTGCCGCTTGTATCCTTTTGCTTGCTGCCTCTATCTTCGGTAACTTCTTACGTCCTTCTCTCAAGTCCAAAGTCAGAAACAGTAGTGAAAACCAAATTGAAGTTTTGAGAGGCAATAAAAGGAAAAAGATTTCGATGTATGAAATAGTTGTGGGAGACGTGGTTTGCTTAAAGATTGGAGACGAAGTTCCGATAGACGGATTGTTAGTAGAAGGGAATAACCTGCAAGTAGAGGAAGATGATCAGGGTGGTGAGACCGTACAAGTTGATCCCGATAAAAATCCATTTCTGCTTTCTGGATCTATAGTGGTCAATAGTGATTATAGCAAATGCAAGATGATGGTCACTACAGTTGGCATGAAGGCAAAGTGGTGCGAAATGATAAGCCAACAAAATTGCGATTCAAGTGAGAATTCCAGGATGGAAGATCGAGTACGCAAGCTCACTCTTCCAATACTTTTGAAAGTTGGTCTACCAATTGCTTCAATTGGTTTTCTAGTCTATCTCATTAGATACTTCACTGGGAACACCAAAGACATTAATAGAGATCAGGAATTCAATCATGGTCACCTTCGTAATTTTTGGGATTCTTCAATGTTGGACTTTGTATTAACTGCTTTTACAATTGTTGCGGTAACAATTGTGGACAGTTTGCGATTAAGCGTGCCAGTCACCAGTTTCTATTCAAAGAAGAGAATGCTGGGTGACTTGGAAATGGCGAGTGAGCTCTCCAGTTGGGAGAATATGGCATTTTTCACCACTATTTATACCAACAAAACGGGCACTCTCACCATGAACCAAATCAAGGTCAACAAGTTTAGGGTGGGAAACTACGCTTTGGAAGAAGAAGCTTACCATTCAAACGCTTCTAATTGTTTTAAAATTTTGTTGGGAAAGGGAATCGCCCTGAATACAAGTAGTGCTAGAAATGGTATTCCAATGGAGGAAGAAATTCTTTCATGGGCAGTCCATGACTTAAAGATAGATATGGGAGTGAAAAGCAAGTATACAGTTCTTAATCACACCGCTTTCAATTCTCAGACGAAACGAAGTGGGGTTCTGATGAAGAGGAAAGAAGAGGTAGACAACACAGGGCTGCACGTTCATTGGAAAGGAGAAGCAGAAGTGATCCTAGAAATGTGTTCCTGCTACTATGACATTTCCGAAACCACCAACGATCTCGTTGATACACAAAAAGTGGAATTCCAACGAATCATTCAAGGTATGTAGGAAAGCGACCTCCATTGCATCGTTTTTTCACACAATTATGTCATGGATGGAAATCAAGAAACGCTGAAAGAAGATGGCCTCGTACTATTAGCACTGGTTGGTATGAAATATCCATGTCATCCCAAAATGAAAGAGGCCGTGAAAGAATGCCAGAATGCAGGAGTAGATGTCAAGATGATCACCGGCGACGATGTTTCCATTGCGAAAGACATAGCCAGAGAGTGTGGAATACTAATGGATACAGATGAGGACGGTGCAGTAATAACTGGTGAGGAGTTTCGAGGCTACTCTCCAAATAAAATAATTGATGAAGTAGACAAAATCCAAGTCATGGCATGCTCATCTCTTGATGATAAACTACTAATGGTGAAAACATTGAAGAAAAGAGATCACATCGTTGCAGTCTCTGGGTATAGCAGAAATGATGTATTGGCATTGTTAGAAGCTCATATAGGAATCTCCATGGGAATCCTAGGCACCGACGAAGTTGGCAAGGAAAATTTCGGTATGGTAATTTTGGATGGCAATTTTGCATCAGTGGCCAAGATTCTAAGATCGAGTATACACATTTACGACAACATCCTGAAATTGGTATAGTTTGAGCTCACTCTCAATCTTGCTGCTCTTGTTGTCTTCTTTCTTTCAGCAGTTTCAGCTGGTGAAGTCCCATTGAACTCGACCTTAGTATTATGGCTGAACTTGATCATAAATACACTGGCTTCTATGGCTCTTGCAACAGAGAAGCCCAGCCATGGTACCCCAAAAAAATCCATCCAGAGACAACATGTGGATAAAGAAGAGCCACTCATGTCCCATGTCATGTGGAGGAATCTCTTGGGTCAAGTTATGTATCAGATTGTTGTCGTTTTGACATTACTGTTCAAGGCCAAATCAATTTTGGGTTTTGAAGCTAAGATGGCCAATTTAACTGACGCTGAAGAAATCAAGGAAATGAAGGCATATTTTATTAAGGAAAGAAATACCTTGCTCTTCAATGCTTTCCTGCTGTGCTAAGTTTTCAATGAATTCAATGCTAGATGTCAGGACCCGTCCAGAATTCCTTCCCCGGAACCCTAGACAAGCCTTGATCCCAGGGAAATACCACCGAACCTTCCAACGAAAAATCCGGCAGCACCTCCCCTAAGGGTAGGACTAACCAAAAATTACCTGCACTGAAAACACACTTCTAACAACATCCCCTTATTCCTCCCACAATACTACAAATTGGTTCCACAAATTTCAGCACTTCAAAATAAATACAGTAATCCAGTGCAATATAAATACATAAGTGTGAAAGAAATATTACAACTGCAATAAAAGAAGAACAGGGTACTGCACGAACTAAAACAGCGAGGAAGGTCGAGTCCGCTCCGAATGAACACCGACAACCTGGTACCTAGAGGAACGGAATTTAAGAGTGTGAGATGCTAATCATCTCAGTGAGTGACCCTATCTACTATATAATATAATACCACGATAATACAGTAGATAGATAATAATTAATTGGAAAATAATAATTTCTCTCAAAACCCTCGCAATTCTCTCAGTTGAAAAAGTTCCCCTTTTAAAACCTTTTCACAAAACCCTTTGTTCGTATTCCCCGAAAACCAAGACATCAATTAATTCACTAAATATCAAATAGAATATAATAAGTCAAGCATTCGACAATTTTAATTTAAAGGAAATTAATTTATTGAATAATTAAATAAAGAGAAAATTAAACCAATTTAAGATCCCCAACCAAATAAATACCAGAACAGTAATAATTATATTTTTAATTCCAATACAGTTTCAAAACATTTTATTTTTAAAACCCAGTTCTGAAAATCATTTGATGCACCCACTATATACCAGTGGCGCCAACAGTACCCAGCGTCCCAAGGTACCGCTAGACAGGAGGTTATAGAAAGAAACCGGCATACGGTCGCGTGGCGTCCCACTGCGCCGCTGCTAACCTGGTGTCCCGGCCATGGAGGGGTGGCCTACCCTCATCCGATGGCAACCACAGGACAACCTCATAATATCAACCGCGCGCTACTCACACCCACCTGCGCGCTAATCACAACCGCGCGCTACTCACACCCACCTGCGCGCTAATCACAACCATGTGCACACTAACCATATCACATATAAACAGAACACCAGTACGTGCACGGTGCATCTAAAAATCATAAATTTCACAAATTTAAATTATAACAAATTTCACATTTTGCATAATCATAGCGGGTATAGTCCATCCGCTTGAACCGGGAAATTCTCCACAATTTCTTTATAATCAATATCATAATTTCCATGATTTTCAAATCCACCAACTCCCAAATCCATCAATTCAAATATTCACATTTTCCCAAGCATAAATAATTCTCGAAATATAATAATTAAATCTCATAATATTCCATGGGCATATTTTATAAAAATTGGAGTCACCAACATAGACAAATATTTTCCTTGAAATATTTGAAAATCAAATCATGCCCAATTTAATATTAAAACCACAAGAATTTCAAAATTCTCAAACCCATAAAATAATTTCACATGGCATAAATTTGTAAAATACACATTTTCTTAAATCCAATAAATTCACAAATAATTCCACAATAAATTAAATAAATATTTGGCACATAGAATTTAAATTCCAAATATTTAAATCACACATAATATATTCACCAATTAAATTCCCAAAATTAATTTGAAGGTGGGTCACTCATCTCAAGCACGCAATTAAATCATGATCCACCATGGGATCAATTTCACGACTCACCGGTGCTCCTAGAACAAAATTCACAGACAGTCAAATAAATTAATATTTTATTCGGGTAAATAATACCCGGTACCCGAGGGGTCAAACACAAAATTTAACCAAAAAAGGCGAATAATATACCGAATCAAAGCTCGTGGAACGAGGATTACCAATCCGGTCTCCATCGACCCCAATTCCGCCGGAGGTGGCCGGAATTTGGTCGGGAAGTTTCGGTCGGTTTTAAACTTGAGGGATCTTTCAAACGGTGGGGATTTTGGGCAATCTAACCCCGGAAATGGACTCAGAGGGGTCGAAAATAGTGGGATAGAGGTATGGGACGGGCTGGTTTGGTCGGAAACAGCGAGAATCGTCGGAAAAATTTCACCTCGCCGCCGCGACTTCGCCGGCCAGATCTGGGCGCGTTCGGCGGCGGCGGGCCGGGAGATTTGGTGGCTGAGTTCGTGAGGTGGCGGGCTACACCGATGGCCGGCACGTGTAGCATTCCGGCGATTGAAATCCGATCAAAACGCCAGTCAACAGAGAGAGGGTGAGAGAGTCAAAGGAGAGAGAGAGAGAAAAAAAAGTCTGCGTGTTTTGCCTCTGGTTTTTTGATGGCTCGGGGAAGAAGGAAAGGAAAGGGAAAGGAAAATAAAAGAAAATAAAAGAAAAAAAAGAAAGAGTTTTCCCACGTGGGGAAAAGAAAAGAAAAAGAAAAAGAAAACGAAAAGAAAAAGGAAAAGAAAAAGAAATAAAATAAAAATAATTAAATAATAATATTATTATTTAAAATAATAATAAAAATAATTTGATATTACACATGGTTGACATGTGGCTTCTCAACATGGTGACACATGGTCACCTTCATTAAGTCACATGTGGCACATCGTTACACGTTTAAAAAAATAATATTAAAGTAATACGGTATTTGAAAAACTTTACAGGTCCATAACTTTCAAACCACATGTCCAAATCGGACGTACCGCTAGTCTACGGACTCGTATCGACGAGCACTTCACAACCATGCATGAGTCAAAACTCAACCTTGCATGAATAAAAAGTCAACTCCGGCACCCCTTGGACAATTTGGACCTCAACTTGTTTTGCTCATAACTTTCAAACCGTAGCTCCGTTTTCAACGTGCTACCAGTCTACGAACTCGTGCCAATGTGTACTTTGTAACAGTACCTCAGTCAACTTAGAATTCCAACCGGGTCAAAAAGTCAACTTTTGACCCCTTCTGTCAACGGTCAACAGTCAACCTCGGTCAACGTGCAAAAATTCCGACATGGTTCGGGACGGGATGTTACATAGAAATCTAAAGAGTATCAAGAACGTGTTTAAAGGGGTACACAGGGACATAGCATTTCTAGTTTGTATTGGAATATCCATCTCTATTCAGGTATTGTTTGTGAAATTTTCTTTTGTACCAAGACAATGGTTATTTAGTGAGGTTGGAGTTGTGGCAATGGGGTATATGTTTTGGATTTGCAGTCATTTCCTAGCCTATCGATTGGATCGCTAAGTGCATACTTGTGCCGAAGGAATCGCTTGTAGCTATCTTTCAAAGACATTTGAGGTGGTGGCTCAATTTGGTATGAAAAAAATTGAACACCTGGGCAAGTGAATATTGTGTTTTTGTTCTCTTTTGTTTTCTGTAATGTTGTTCTTTATTTTGTGATCGATATTAATGTTTGTTTGGTTTGTATTGTGGGAACAGTTTATGATTTAACACTTTGTTTTGGATGGAAAATATGTTTATATATTTTTCATTCAAATATTTTTAAGTCTGTTTTGGTAATGGAATAACGGTAAGCTTTTCAAACCCACCAAGCATTGATATGGTCTGTGGGAAAATGGCTTTTATTCGAAAATTGGTTATTTAATTACCTCATGTATTCTCTTTTATTTATAAAGATTTTATATATATTTCTAATAACCAAACAATGATAAACAAATTTGTCCAAAAAGAGCCAAAAAAAAAGACAGTGGTATAGAAAATTCATGTGAAATTTGGTCATCCAATTGAAAGTGGGTCTTTATGTAATTCGATTATGGTCATAAAAAGTATGTTAATAGCTTTCAATGGTAAAAACAAAAACAATTACTAATTAATAAAAAGACATTCAAATAAAATAATTAAAAAGAATTATTGTAAATTAAAATTAACATACAATAACAATAGTAATAATAATAATATGTAATAGATCAAATATTTTATACAGTTTAAATTATGATTTTAAATGTGCTAATAACTTTCAAATAATCTATGAATATATGATAAAAATAACAACAATTATTAATTAATAAAAAAAATTCAAATAAAGTTAAAAAAATCATCGTAACATAATTATAATTATTAATCAAAATCAATACAATAGTCGAATAGAAAATAAAAAAGAAACCATGTCGTTCTAGTTTGATATTACGTAATATTACTTGAAGATTAACATAAATAAATGAACAAATGTCATATCAAATATTTGTTTTCTTCAGCCACATAACTTGTCGGCTTAGTTGCTATACTGCCATAAACATTTCTAAGTTATTCCTTTCAATAAAGATATTTGCAACTTTCAAGAATAACTCATCATCATCAATAATTTCAAATTTCTCAATTTACATCACTTTCTTGATCCCATAACCAAATCTATCTTCTTCTTTTTTTGTTAGTGATACTCTTATAATTTTTTGACGTATCAATTAAAGAATATAATTATTTAATTATTGAGACACTTTAACTTTTACTCCAACTTTTTAGACTCTCTTTTCCTTTTTCTCTTTCTCTTTATCAGAAGTGCAATTAAGATAATAATTTTAAGAAGAGGATTATTTCATACTTTTCTATGGAGCAATTATTTTAATTGAACCCCACAACTTCACAGGAATTTTATGATATTGTTATGTTTGTTGATCATTTGTTTTAAGAGAATATATATTTTGAAGAATGATTTAAATTATATAATTTTATTTGTTTTTCATAATAAAGAGTTTTATGTGTACTCTTAGGTTTAGTTTATTAGTAAAATCAACAATACACTTTTAGGTTCAATATTCAAACTTTTTACCTTAGTAAAAATCCTTCCTCCCCCAAATTGTAATAAATAAAAAAATAAACAGGTTTATGCAATTAATTTAACAAAGATTAAAGGATTCATGTGCATTTTCCAAAGATTAATAGCAAAAATTGTCAAGACCCATCTAAAATTCCTCACCGGAACCCTAGACAAGCCCTAATCCCAGAGAAATACCATCAAACTTTCCAATGGAAAATCCAGCAGCATATCCCCTAAGGGTAGGACTCACCACAAAATTCTCTGCACATAAAACACACTCCAATAAACACCACCTTATTCCTCCCACCTTACTAGAATTTGTTTCCACAAATTTACAGCACTCCAAAATAATAACAGGGAATCAGCAAGCAATTAAACAAATATCTGTCCAATCCATATACAAAGCGTTATACAAATAAATATGACTTTAATACAATGACAGATAAAGAAGCAATACAAGATGAAGAGGAAAAAGGGAGGAAAAGCTTCTCTTGGACTTTCGGCAATGAACTGAGACGTCGGGCTCACCCCGGACGATCAACGTCTACTAACCTGAACCTAGGGGAATGGAATTTAAAAACATGAGATGCTAATCATCTCAGTGAGTGACCCAATCTATATACACAATTATGGTAATAATAACAATCATAGTATACTTGGTTAATCAAGAATAAATAAATGATAATAAATTGAAAATAATATTTTCCCTCAAAACTCTCACCATTCACTCCGTTGAAAAAGTTTCCCTTTTAAAACATTTTACAAAACCCGCTATTTGTATGCCCCGAAAACCAAGGAAAACAATTAGTCAATAGTTTTCTATTAAAATAAAATAATTCAAGAATCCAAATTTATAATGAAATAAATTGAAATAAAAATAACTTATAATAATTACTAAATAATTAATGCATGTCATAACAATTAATGCCAAAATATTAATAAAACTCACATTAAAACAATTCATAGAATAATTAAGTAATTAAAATAAATCAATTTATTGAACAATTAAGCAAAGGAAAAATTAAATCAAATTAAAACCTCCATTTGAAATCAATAATAAAAACAATATTAAATATATTCCTAATTTAAATACAATTTCAAAATATTAGATTTGAAATCCATGTTCTGAAAACCATTTGATGCACCCACTATATACTACTGGCGCCAATGGTACCCAGCGTCCCAAGCACCGCTAGACAGGAAGTTAAAGAGAGAAACCGGCATACGGTCGCGTGGCATCCCACCGCACCGCTGCTAACAGGCATCCCAGCCATGGAGGGGCGGCCTACTCTCATCCGATGGCAACCACAAGACAACCCCATAAATCACCTGCATGCTACTCACACCCACCTACGGGCTAGTTATATCTATGTGCACACTAAAAACTCGTAAATCATAAATCAATATTTTTCAAAATCTCAAAATTTCATAAATATCATCGGGTTTATCCCATCCAATTAAACCCATAATTTTCCACATTCTCTTTTAAATCATCATTATAAATCCATCAATTTTGAATATATAAATTTTTCAATTGCATAAGGTCAAGTCATTAATATTTCAATGCATAAATATTTTTGAAATATAATAATTTAAATCCATATTTTTCTCAAATTCTCAAAAATCGATTTAAATCAATAATATGAAAACCATATAAATTCCATATATAATTAATTCATGTAATTGTGCACAACAATTGAATAATAACTATAGCAATAATTAAAATAAATCAAAACCACAATTTCTTTAAATTCCCAAATATATTCTTTTGGTACCAAAACATATATTAAAAACATTATAAATTGGTAATACAATTCTAGATAGAAATTCTCATAATATCGAACACATAAACATATTTTTAAAATATTCAATTATGAAATATTCCAACAAATTAATTTAATAATTAATAATTTCAATTTCAATTTTATAAAATTCTTTAAATCAAAATATTTCTTAATATATAAATATTTTGATTCACTCAATTGGGCATCAAATTTCCACATATAAATCCACTAAATATTTGACACATAAAATATCAATTTCAAATATTCAATTCACACAAAATATTCACAAATTTAATTCCCGAAATTAATTTGAAGGTGGGTCACTCACCTCGAGCACCCAATTAACCCAAGATCCTCCATGGGATCAATTCCACGACGCACACGTACTCCTATAACAACAATATTATATAACTCAAATAAATTAATATTTTATTCGGATAAATAATATCCGGTACCGGGAGGTTTAATACAAACGTTAACCAAAATTTGTGAGTGATATACCGAAACAAAGCTTATGGAATGAGGATTGCGGATTGAGGCTTAACTCCTGGAGATTGGACCCGTGGTGGCCGGGATCTCGTCGAAAAGCTCTCGAAATTCAAGTCCTCGATTCTCTCAATCCATCGCAAATTGGAGGAAAGCGACCTCGGATTTGAGTTTAGGGAGGTTGAATTAGTGGGAAATGATAGGTGGGGTAATCGAAAACTCACCGGAATTGGGTTTTCCGGTGAGCCGCCGTGGTCACCGGAATCCGCCACCCCTTGTGGCGCGTCCGGTGGCCACTGGCGGTGAAACTTGGTGAAGTGGTAGATCTGGTGATGGGTAACTCAATGGGACCGACGGTGAGGCAAACGAAGGTCTGGTTTGGGAGATATCGGCAAGAGAAGGAAATCGACGACTCGCCGGAAAATGCCCCAATCGGAGCGCGTAGCCAGCGATCTGGCCATGATTTTTGGCTTGCCGGCCGGTTTTTAGGTGGGCTTCAAGCTAGGGTGGCATGTGTGGCTTAAAAGTGATCGGACGGCGGTCAACGGTGGTGGTGGCTTCTCTCCCCCTCTCTCTCTCCTCCCCTCTTACTCTCTCTTCCCCCCGACTCACGTGTTTTGGCCAAAATAAAAGTCACCCGTGGGTGACATTGTTCACTCATGGGATTGGCTGAAAATATGACACGTGGCACACACTGTTCACTCAAGTAAAAATATATTAAAATATTACAATATTCGGAAAATTTTGCATGTCCATAACTTTCAAACCACATGTCCAAATCAAATGTACCGCTAGTCTATGAACTCGTATTGACGAGTACTTCACAACCATGCATGAGTCAAAGCTCAACTTTACATGAACAAAAAGTCAACTCCGACACCCTTTGGATAGTTTGGACCTCAACTTTTTTTACTCATAACTTTCAATCTGTAGCTCCGTTTTTAACGTGCTACTAGTTTATGGACTCGTGACAACGTGTGCTTTTTAACGGTACCTAGGTCAATGTGAAATTCCATTAGGAGCAAAAAGTCAACATTTGATCCATTCTCGGTCAACGGCGGTCAAACCCGGTCAACCTTGGTCAAATTTTAGAAATTTCCGATGTACTTCGGGATGGAGTGTTACAAAAATGCCCTACTCAACCATTGATCAGATTAGTAGTTTTGATCTTTCAAGGGAGTCCCTTAAGGGAGAGACTTAATTTTGATTACCTTTGTTCATGGATTCAACCGTAATATATCCTTTGCTTTAGTAAGCTAGAGAGCTATAAAAAATCAATTAATGAACCTTTGCTTTAGCAAGATAGAAAACTGTGAAGCCTCTTCCTCTGTTTAAGTTTCAAATCCTTTTATGTATTACCTCTTCCCTACAACCATCTTGAAGCTCTCTGAACATTGAAAAAAAAAAAAAGAAAGAGAAAAAGAAAACCGCAGATAAGAATGAAATGTTGTTCCACATATTGTTCAACATTTGATGCCCGTCACGAGTCATTTTTTTATTTTTGCTATTGCTCTTCTTTTCAAGTGCCAAAATAATCAGATCTAAACAGGCTTCTCCTAATTTCCATTATAAAACTCAATTATTAGGGCGAAAGAATAGCTATAGCTATAGGACACTTGGTCATAATCAAGAGGCCAATTGTCTAATGAGACAAATAAGATGAAACACGCATCCTTCATTACATAAACCCTATTGGCTGGAAAATTTACTTGTTTTTAAAAAGAAGGGTATGCTAGGCTAGGGCACAAATCCAAGAGATAATACTTTGAAAATTTGAAGGGGAGTGAAGAGGTACTAAAGTCCGATCAGTAAGAACAAAAACAACCAAATGTATTAAAAAAAAAAAAAAAAGAAAAGAAAAGAAAAACTATTACCAAACTTGGAAAATGCAAAAGCAGAGAAAAGGAAAAGAGGAAAGAAGGAAACAGGGCGAGTGTATAAATTCTATGTCGGACAATGGGCCATGCTGCATGCAGCACATGACCTTGAAGGGGAAAATATATCTATTGTTCTCCAAATGGGTGAGATCCATACGGACTTTATTTCCATGTATAGATTCCATCCATTTGTAAGAGTACGGAGCTGTGCTTTCGGAAGCACCAGAAATTTGTCCTTTGAAAAAAGAATGAAAAGTAAGGGAATACAAAAAGAATAGAAAAAGACTCATTAAGCTTATTTAAAAGCACATTGCATAGATGTTTATATGGAAATCCAAAGCTAAATCAATAAAACCACAAGACAATCCTCCAACTCAAAAATCTTGTAATCCAAGTGCTACCATCGCCTCGTTTTAAGGCTCAATCATAGCTGTAAAATTTTAAAGGATATGCCAACTTTTACCATTTCAACCTTTTTTATTAATAAAAAAAATAAAAATCATGTAGGATTCACAGTCCAACCAATTTATTGCAAGAAAATGCCACTCATCCTAGAGAGCAATGATTTTAGAATATTTCATCTGATCAAACTCTTGTTTTCCATAATTTTTCATTTCAAGGAAAACTATGCATGATAACATAAAAAAGAAAGAAGAGTATTATTTGTTCGGGTAACGTGGCTTAGTTTGAAACTTCCAAATTAATCCAAGGGTGTGCACTGCATAGTAAGCTTTTTTTTTTAAATGGGAGAAGGTGTGTGCCTATGGGAGAAAAATCAAGTTGTCTTTGAATCATCTTTCTCTGTAAAGTTTTTCCATTTAAATTTTGATAAATGTTAAATATTTAGTTGATTAAGATTTTAAATAGCGAAATCAGCCAAATTAAAATAGAAAAATAATTATATTGAGTAAAAAATATTAAGTTAGGGAAAAGTTATCTTTAGGTTTTAAATATTGAAAAAAAATTAAAAGATTAAATTGGGGAAAAATTAAATAAAGAAATTTTTACTTGGCAACATAGGAAAAAAAAAAATTCCATGCATTTATCTGGGGAAAATTTTTAAGGAAGGGAACTTTTAAGTAGAAAAATGAAAAAAATGAAAAGAAATTAAAACCTTAGTAAGCTAATTTTTGCTACTTATTAAAGTCTGAAAGGTGGTTCGACCACATGATTTTTCTCCTGCGTGGTAAGTTGTGAGTCTCCATTTTTTTTTTTTTTTTTTTTTATGTTGTTTTCCCTCTGCTGAAGCAAGTTGTCAAACTTGTGAGATAAATAGGGGAGTTGAATGACTTGAAAAATGGAACCAAATCAGTGCAAAATAAATATAAATAAATTCCTTTAGCATTGTGGTAGAGAAACAATGGAAATTTGATAAAATAAGAAATTAGAATCTTGAATAGTTCTTAACTTTATTTATTTATTTATATATTTTTACAGATTTTTCTTTTGAGGGAACTAGTGGTCCACCGCATCTGATTTAACGAGCTTGAAACAATAGGCCAGTCCAGCCATGATAGCTAAAAAATTTGGGCCTATCAAGAAACGGATTGCTGAAGGTTTTTTGGGACCCGTTTAGGATTGACTCTAAACTCACTGTAATCAATTCTCCCATTATAATTTTGTGAGACTTTCATATTTGTTAAAACTGATTCTAACTTAATTATTAAATAGTTTTGACAGCTACAAAGCTGATTTGAAAATCAGATAAGAAGCTGTTTCAGAATTTCCGATTATTTCATAGTTAGGCTAAATAATTCTAAATTTTCAAAACATCCTTAATTTATCATTAAACCTATATTTATATATATATCCTTCTCTTATAAAACATTCACATTTAAATTAATATATATTTGCATTTTCAAATAATAGATTTATATTTTATTAATAATACATTTAATTTTATTTTATTGCAAAAAAATACAACGTCATTGCATATAAATTTTTTTTTCTAACAAATATAAACTTATATATTATGTCCATTTTAATAATTCTAAAATTTTACAACAATTTTAAATTTAAGATTTTCATATGTAACTTTTGTTTTTTTAGCTCTTTATTAATATAGTTTACGAAAGAGTTGACCAATTTTTTTCTTCAATTAATTTTTTTTTCAGCATAATTAAATTTCATTCTTTTAGAAGCTACAGTAACACCGAAGTAGCTCTTAATCTGGCACAGCGCATGTGCGCAATTTCATTTTAAAAAAAACAAAAGGAAAATATTTGGAAACACAAAAATTCTGGATGTTTATTTACATTAATATAACCTATAAATTTTATAATATATATATATATATATATTTTACAAAATGAAATGAAATCTCATGAGTTGTTGTCGGACGCAAATAACTTCTCAGGGTTCACAGAAAGTCAACTTGGAATCAAAATTCTTATATAAAGTGATGCACTAAAGTAAATCAATCTTTGCTGGGCTCCCAAGAATACAATAAATTTATAATAAAAATAATAATTTATTATTATATATATATTTACACGGTAAATTAGAGTTTTATGTATTGAAAACAGGTTAAGATCTAGTAATCCTATAATACTTTTTTTAAAAAAAACTTCCCCCTCTTTTTTTTTTCCCCCCTTATTATTATTGTTATTATTATTATTAGTAATAGTATATTATACTTACATGTACTCTATATATATATATATATATATAAGCAGAGTATGGATATTGGTAACTTCCCTTTTTATGTATTGTTATAACTAGGATTCTATTTATGCTAATAGTATAGTTTTCTAATGGGATTCTACAATTCCTAAATCAGTTTGGATTTTATATCTTGTCTATAGAAAATATATCCTCGAGGAGTTCATAAGCTCACCAGGTCTCTGTTCTACTCTTTCTTTCTTCTTGGCATATATTAAAGTGAAACTTTTGCAACAATGAGCAAAAAGGTTTGTATTGAAGAATCATACTGGCCCAACCGTCCGATTGAGCTCTTGGAGCTAGATGTTGAGGAACTCGGTTTTGATCAGGACATGTTCTGCTTCAAAGCTTGTGTCCTTCTTGTAATATTGCTGCAAAATCCTATCTATCTTTTCTAATCCCTCTCTAGTACCGTTCATCAACAACGAGACGGTGAATCCAATAGCCCTTTAAGCCGCTTCTTTAGTCTTCGAAAAAATAAGGTTTACACATCAAAGATCCTTTCTAACAAGTTCAAATTCGACTACCCTCGTTGAAGACTCTAATCAAGACTCCCTAGTATTGACAAAGAGAATATTGAAAAAGTCATTATCTCGTCTGACCGATATGCCTTCAGAGACAACTTCATGGCTGTAGTGATGCATAGCTCCTCGGGTAGACTTGCACTTTGCAAACGTGGAGACAAAAATTGGACCCATTTCGGGAATCGGTATTACTATGATATAATCATACAAGTAAGCTGTATGCTTTGTCCTTCAAATTGGGCACGGTTGAAGTTTGGGATTAATTTCCAGGGTAATATTAATAATCCTCCCACTAAAGTGTCAACTATTGAGTGTGTCATTGCTATAGAAGAATGGAAGACATGGATTGGATCTGTATGGATTAAATACTCAACGATATAAGGTTCGGTGTCATTTGGTAGAATCTTTGGGGGAGATTTTGCTTGTGTTATGGTTAGTTGGTAAATTTGATAACATGGCATATCCTGGTTTTATAACTCGTCGATTTGCTATTTGTAAACTGGATTAATATTAAATGGCAAAAGATGGGAACCTGTAACATCTTCATCAAATCGAGCTAAGCTTCATTATGGATGAATATCAGCATTGTGCTCAATCAGAAAGATATTCAACATACAAATGATGATTATTTAACCCAATCCTTGGTGCGTTTGGATCAACATTCTTGGTGATGGTGATATGCACAGATGATATTACGGTCGAAGATGAAGATAAACGTTTGTTAGTTTTTTTTTTTTTTTTGGGGGGTAATTTTCATGTATATTTTATATCCTTAAGACTTTTTAATTATATCTCTTTGTTGTTATGTTATTACATTCCACTTGTTGTTCGTTCATGAAGGAAAAAGTTGATTTCACTGTTAAGTGGGCTTTGAAGTTAATTTCCTCTTTGTTTTCTAACTACACGAAATTTAAAGGTGAAGTGAGCAAAATAACTATAATATTGTGTAATTTTGTTGATGAACATTATAATATTCTATGATATTGGAATATTTATATATGGACCGGCCATAATCTGTTACTAGCATCTAAAATGTAATAATAGAATTGAACAATTGGTTTAAATTGACTTTTACGGTAAAGTCATTTGCAACCAATGAAGGCTCATGTTCGTCGAGAAATGGACATTAATATGAGATTATATTTTATTGATAATTTATTCTTCTTATATGACAATCAATATAGATGAAATGGTTTATTACATAGAATGTTTTACCATTATATTCTCATGGAATTTTTAATATATCAATATTATATATATATATATATAATATCTATGTGTATGTGCGCATGCATGTGCATGCTTTTATGCGTGTCATACGCGCTGAGACGTGCTTGTAATTTTGCACTCCTTTATTTTTTTAATATGGTTTTAACCTAATTTAGAAACTACTCTATATTAATGAATCATATATATAAGAGACAATATTTTTTGTTCATAGGCTTTAAATGATAATCTATATCGTTTATGAAATTTAAATTAAGGATTTGTATGCATTTTTCTAAGAAATTAAGTAATCATATCTTTTTACCTTTCGAGAGGTCCTTAAAAGAGAGACTTTACAAAGCCAGGTGAAGGCTCCAATATTCGTTTGGCAGTTTCTGTGGGGTAGTTGTTTGTGTATGAAAAATATTACTTGTGATTCTCCACGCCGTCGCCCAAGATTCTGTGTATCTTACTTGTGACTTAACCATATTCAAAAGACAAAATTTGTTTTCTGTTAAAATAAAAAAGAAAAAGAAAAAATTGATAGGACAAATTAAATAGGAAAAAATTTATTTTATTTTAATTTTTTTAATTAAATAGCCATTGTTTTATCAAAATAAAAACAAAATTCATAACCATTATACTAGAGGTATGCATATTATCCTTCAGTCCGTTTATGGTGCGGACGGTTGTCATGCGGACCACAGTATTGATGACGGTTTTTCATAGTATTGGTGACGATTTTCTAAGAAACCTTCGTTAATATTATAAAAAACCGTCACTAATACTGCAGTCCTCATGCGGACCGTCCTCACCATAGAATTTCCATATTATCCTTTGCATCATATGTCCAACTGACTTACACGCCCTATTAAGTCTTGTCATTTGGCATCATTATTAACTATTACCAATTTATATGGTTAATGTCAAGATCCGTCCAAGACACCTCATCGAAATCTTGGACAAGTCCTGATCCCAAGAAAGCACCACCGAACCTTCCAATAGAAAATCCGACAGCATTTTCCTTAAAGGAAGGACTTACCACAAAGTTACACTCCTATATGGTACCACCTTATCCCTCACACCTTACTACAATAATTTTCACAGTGGCAACACTTCGATAACAGTTTATATAAAATATATACATATATATATGCAGTAGGAATAATCAACTAAATAAACAACAAATTATACCTTTAATCATTCATGTCCACCCACACCACCTACTGATTGCCGTTCATTTCAAATATATTTCAAATATTGTGTTACAAAATATAACGATACGTAATATAAGAATTAAAGTAAAACAATCATCACATCAACAACAATAATAATAATAGCAATCGTTTTCATGATAAAAATAGTACTAATATCATCTGTCATATTTACTCGAAGGTAATCACTTGTCCAAGAACTATCACATAATCACAGCTGTCCTAAGGACTATCTCACCTGTCCAAAAGCTACCACTTGTCCAAGGACTATTATACTTGCCCAATGGCTATCTTTCTTGCCCGTAGATTGTGATACTTGTCCGGATATATCATATGCTAATAATAATAATAGAAATAATAAAAATAAAAATAAATAATGGAAATAATAATAATAATAATCATAATGATGATGATGATAATATTAGTAATAATGAAAATAATTGTAAACATAATTCTGATAAATAATAATTGTAATATTAATAACGAGAATAATATTAATAATAGTAATGACAATAAAAGTAATTAAGTATAATGCTAGAAAATCAGATTATGAATAGATAGAATACTATGAGCTCAAATAATAATTTAAAATTCAGAAAAATATTATCAAATATACACTCGTATCAAGGGTACAAACGATACCCTCCAACTTGTTGCGCAATCCATGATTCCAGTTGTTGCCAGCGCTCTGCTACCAATACAGTTTGGGGTGGTTGCCTAGATTGGCCGTCCAATCCCCTGGACTCGTAGGTAACATAGTTACGAGGCTAGTTCTTCATGGACCACATCGGATCACTGTTCCCGTACGGTGTGATACATACAATTATAACATATATATATATATATATATACAAAAGATACTTAATGCACATACTATATATCAGTGGTATCCTACGGTGCCCAGCGTCCCAAAGCACAGTCTAACAAGAAGGTTAAAGAGAGAAACCAGCATATGGTCGTGTGGCATCCCACCGCGTCGTTGCTTAAACCACCATCCCGGCCATGGAAGGGGATGGCTATGGTCAATATCAAACTTGTCTGCCCTTAATCCGATGGCAACTCATGGGAGACATTACAACCTATATGCTAATCACATCCACATCCACCTCTGCGCTAATCACATCCACAACTACAGAACACCGTTACATGTATAGTGCATCTAAAAATTAAATTTTTTTTTATTGTATTATTAAAATAATAAGTTATGATAAAATAAGATAAAATCAAATTTATGAACAATTATTTAATTAATTAATTAATTAATGCATAAATAATTTTTTTTTTGGGAAATACTAAATTTTAAATAAATATTTTTCTTCAAATCTATTAAATCAATTTTCACCAAAACAATATAAAAATTCTTACATAATTTAAATCACATAAAATTAAGACATTTAAATCAAATAACAATTCCTCTTAAAATTTAAAACATATATAATATTCTTCAAAAATTTGAATGATATAAAATATAATATGTGTGAACATTTTTATGTACTAAGTATATAAATATATATATATATATATATTCACACACACACACATGCACATATATATATATATATGTATGTCTCATGTATATGTGCATCAATATATATAAACTTAAGAAGTTAAAGTTGGGCATTATGATCACATAACTATAGTACACAATATACAAGCATTTCAAATGTTCTAATTACTCACCTAAACTCAATGCCAACCAAAGCTTCCTAGCACCCATACACCATTTCCGTTGGTGAACCTTTAATTGAGTGTACAAATATCTATATATATATATATATATACATATATAGAGTACAACAACTCCTCCATATGGTCATCTTACTATATATACCCCAACTTAAGCTCTTATTAATTCGGTACCACTAACAAGTATCCCCATAAATACAAAGGAACTTAACATTACCCTTCTAAAGAGCTTCCAACTATCACTTCCATAAGACAAGCAACAACTAAACACAATAAAACAAAGGACAAAGAAAATCTCTCTTGAGCACTATAAACCAGTAGCATATATGTTAGGACCCATCCAAAATTTCTCACCGGAACCCTAGACAAACCCTGATCCCAGGAAAATCCTACCGGACTTTCCAATGGAAAATCAGGCAGAACTTCCCCTAAGGGTTGGACTTACCACAAATTTCTTGCACTGAAAACACACTTCTATATACACCACCTTATTCCTCCCACATTACTACAATTTAATTCCACAAATTTACAGCACTTCAAAATAATAACAGGGAATCAATATATGATTTAATAAATATGTATCCAATCAGTATACAGAGCATTATACAAATAAATATGAAATTAATACAATGTCAGATAAAGAAGCAATACAAGATGAAGAGGAAAAAGGGAGGAAATGCTTCTTGGACTTTCGGCAATGAATTGAAACATCGGGCTCGCCCCGGACGATCAACGTCTCCCAATTCTTGTACCTAGGGGAATGGAATTTAGAAATATCATATGCTAATTATCTCAGTGAGTGACCCTATCTATTGTACAGTTATAATAGTAACCATAATTATAGCACATTTGATTAATTAAGAATAAATAAGTAAATAAATAATAATTAATTGAAGATAATATTTCTCTCAAAACCCTCACCATTCACTCAGTTAGAAAGGTTCCCCTTTTAAAACATTTTCGTAAAACCCAATCTTTTATGCCCCAAAAATCAAGGAATAATTAATTTAATAAATAAATAAATAAATAATCCAAATTTATAATGAAATAAATTGAAATACAAATAACTTATAACAATTACTAAATAATTAATGTATGTCATAATAATTAATACCGAAATATTAATAAAATTCCCATTAAAACAATTCATGAAATAATTAAATAATTAAAATAAATCAATTTATTGAATAATTAAGCAAAAGAAAATTTAAATCAAATTAAAACCTCTATTTGAAATAAATAATAAAAACAACATTAAATATATTCTTAATTTAAATACAATTTCAAAATATTTATTTTGAAATCCATGTTCTGAAAACCACTTGATGCACCCACTATATGCCAGTGGCGCCAACGGTACCCAGCGTTCTAAGATACCACCAAACAAGAGGTTAAAGAGAGAAACCGGCATACGGTCGTGTGGCATCCCACCGCGCCGCTGCAAACAAGCGTCCCGGCCATGGAGGGACGGCCTACCCTCATCCGATGGCAACCACAAGACAACCCCATAAATCACCTGAACATTACTCACATCCACCTGCACGCTAATCATATCCATGTGCGCACTAATCACATCCATATACACAGAACACCAGTACGTGTATGGTGCATCTAAAAACTCGTAAATCATAAATCAATATTTTTCAAAATCTCAAAATTTCATAAATATCGCCGGGTTTATTCCATCCAATTAAACCCGTAAATTTTCCACAATTCCTTTATAAATCATCGTTATAAATTCATCGCATAAATTCCATAAATTTCAAATCCATCAACTCTCAATTCCATCAATTTAAATATCCAAACTTTCCAATGGCATAAATATTTTTGAAACATAATAAATTATATCAATATTTCTTTCTCAAATATTCAAAAACCAATTTGAATCAAATATGTCATTTAATCCTCATAAAAGCCACTATAATAAAAATTCTCATAAATATACATTTCAAACACATAATAAATCCATCAATGAAATTATCAATAATTTAAAATAAATATTCCTTCAATTACTCAAAATTCAAAATATAATTAAATCACATAAAAATTCCAAAATTCGTAAATCCATATATATACATTTTTATTGCTTGAAATAAACTCATAATAATTTCAACAATAAATCAATAATGTTAAAATCATAATTTCTTTAAATATCAAATTTTTATAAAATGAATTTCCATAATTTATCAAAATCGAAATATGCTTCGGTGCACACACATATACACATTTCAAATTGTCCAAATATTAGCATCAAAATTTAATTTGCAATTTATCACATAATTAATATAATATAAACATCAAAATATTAAAATATAACGAAATATAATTAATTGACACCCGAAATTATTTTGAAAGTGGGTCACTCACTTCGAGCATGCAATTAACCTAAGATCCTCCGTGGGATCAATTCTACGACACACACGTGCTCCTAAAACAACAATATTGCACAACTAAAATAAATTAATATTTTATTCGGGTAAATAATATCCGGTACTCGGGGGGACTAACACAAACGACAACCAAAATTTACGAGTAATATACTGAATCAAAGCTTGTGAAACGAAGATTACGAATCTGGTCTTACTTCCCAGAGATCGGACCCGTGGTGGCCGAAATCTTGCCAGAAAGCTTTCGGATTTTAAGTCCTCCAATTCTCACAATCCATTAAGAATTGAGGAAAGTGGATACCGGATTTGGGTTCAGAGGGTCGGAATTAGTGGGAAAGGATGGGCGATGCAACTGGAAACTCGCCGGAAAGTCGATTTCCCGACGAGCCGCCGTGGTCACCAGAATCTGCCACCGCCGGCGGCGCGTCCGGTGGCCACTGGCTGTGATTTTTGGTGGGAAAGTAGATCAGGGAATGGGTGACTCAACGGGACTGGCGGTGAGGCAAACGGTGGCCAGAATAGGGAGAAATCTGGGTTTAAAAAAATCGGCACTGCCGCCGGAAAAAGCCTCAATCCGGGCGTGTCGACGGTCTAAAAAGGTGGGGTGGTGCGTGTATGGAAAGGGTGGCTGGAAAATGGCTAAGCGGCGGTGGCCGGTTGGTTTCTCTCTCTAGCTATCTCTTTCTCTCTCTCCTCCCCTCTTTCTCTCTCCTCCCCCAGCATAAAAGCCACCTGTGGGTGACACTGTTCACTCATAGGATTGGCTGAAAATGCAACACGTGGCACATACTGTTCACTCAAGTAAAAATATATTACAATATTACGGTATTCGAAAAACTTTACATGTCAATAACTTTTTAACCAGATGTCCAATTTAAGCATGCTGCTAGTCTATGAACTTGTATCTGCAGAGTACTTCACAACATGAGTCAAAGCTCAACTTTGCATGAACAAAAAGTCAACTCCGGCACCCCTTGGACAGTTTGGACTTTAACTTGTTTTGCTCATAACTTTCAAACCGTAGCTCCGTTTTCGATGTGCTACTAGTCTATGAACTCATGACAATGTGTACTTTTTAACGGTACCTCGGTCAATGTAAAATTCCATCAGGAGTAAAAAGTCAACATTTGACCCCTTCTTGGTCAACGACAGTCAAACCCCATCAACCTTGGTCAAATTTTAGAAATTTTTGGTGTATTTTGGGACGGGGTGTTACAATATATATATATATATATATGTATACATATAGGAACCTTGCTCATTTATAAACTCAAAATCCTCCAAAATGTAAACCACCTTAGCATTGTGAATTCTAAAACATGTCAAAACCTCATATTGGTATACACACGCATACATATATACATACACGTCTACATATATTTATAATTTATTCAAATTTCACCACAATTATGATATTAACCCAGAAATAGCAAAATTCTAAATACCCACAAACAATTGACATATTATATATCAAATAGAAACTTGAGAGACATAGATTACCAATATTTAAATTAACTTAGCTTAACTCGTCGGCGGTGGTCGGAATTTCTGTTAGAAAACGCTGTCAAGTGTGTCCTTTTGGTGCACCACATACAAGCTCAAATTGAGCTAAACGGGGATCACCATCGTCTTCAGAAGGTTCAGATTAGTGAGAGAGGACCAGAAGTTGATCGGAAACGGCAAAAATCCGATGCACTAAAAGGAAGCCAGCTGCTGGCTTTTATGGTGTTTTCCGGTGCGTCTCCCACCATCTTGGTGAACGGCAAGCACCAGGAATTTCTGTGCTGGGTCTATCATGATACATATGCGAGGTTGAAGTTGTTGCAATGGGGTTTATGTTTTGGAATTGTTTCATTTCTTGGCCTGTCTATTGGGTTTTCAAGTGCATACCTGTTCCAACCAAACAGGTCCGGAGAAATGACTAGGAAATGTATATGTGGTTGTTGAAGGAAAATATATGTTTATATAATATTTTCATTCTGATAAAACTAGTGCTTGTAGATTTCTAGAAATTTATTATTTGATGTTTCTGAAATATCTAGTAATACTTGGGGCAGCAAGTATATCTTCGAAGTGATGAACAAAACCGATCGATATACCAGAAGAGTCAGCTAAGCAAACCGACATAGGCAACTATATATAAGAGCCTTAGCTTAAACTATGGTCAATCAACTACTATATTTTTATTACCAAAAAAAAAAAAAATTATTTTACTAAATTTTGTTGCCTAGATCTATTAACCACCTCTCCTCTAGTGTACACTTACCATTCTCTAACTAATTCTATTCTACCCATTAACCCAATACCAATTCTGTTCCACCTACCTTTGCCAAATAACCAAAAACGCATATATCCCAATCACCAAAATCATCACATTGAAATGTTAGTAAATAATAAAAAGAAAAATTAGTGTAATGACTATACTCTTTTTTTTTCCTTTTTTTTTTTTTTTTTTGACATAAGTCCCACAGCTCTCTTTTGGCTATGGTTAGCTTACTTGTAACCCACTGTCGAATATTGCAAATCAGTTATATTCTGATTCTGTGTGAGAGAAACTACATTTTTCCTCATCAGATGGAGAGAGAGAGTGTGTGATGGGACGATGTGAAAAGGCCCAATAGATAGGTACGGAAAGGGAGAACCAGTTGAGAAATAAAGGCATTGAGGCCGAAAAGTTTTCCACCACCTAAATTTCCTACTGTTTTGGGTCTTAAAATTATTTTACTTTTCCTTGTAGGAGTAGAAGGGTAAAAAGTTTACAATAATCTGATTATTCGTTGTTGCTTTACAGAACACGGATTTCGTTAGGAAACATATACACGTCAAACTTGCATTTAAATTTAAGAGGAAACAAATACTCATAAAACTATTTAAATTTAAGTCCTCTAAGCTTGTTCGGCCATATATGTACTTATTGTTATTTTTATTTGTAATTAATTATTTGATTTTTGAGTTTAATCACATATGTACAATATGCATATATTACTTCTTCTTATTTTTGTTTCATTAAAGGGGCACCCTAATTATGCTTGGCACTTAGGTAAATACCATTTATTTATTTGATAGGGATTATTTCTCCATAAACAATTATAGTTACCTCGCTCGGTCAGTACATCGCTACCCTTCCCAACTAGCATGTTGCATTTTCAGCTTTTAGCAAATTGTCATTTAATCATCTAATTAGTTAGATATATATATATATATATATTCATAGTTATAAAGATTAGAGGGATTATGTGTAATTTCCAAAGATTAATAGTTAAGATGCTTCGGTCAAGGTTTAAAATATCCGATATTTTTTTGATATTTTTATTTTTTAAAGGGGTCGAAATAAAATTTAAGTTCGACATAGAAATAGATAGAATTTTCATAATATCCATTGAAATTTTTGAAATTTCGACAAAATTTTTATGGAAATTTTCATAAAATATCTACATCAATTCCTTAACGATTTGGTTAAAAAATCTATAATTTTTTTTTTAAAACTCATAAATATTATTGATATTTAGTAAAAAAATTTATCAAATTAACTTCATTGATAATTTTTTTATCCTTTAATTATTTTTTAGATATTTAGTGATATAAAAAAAATAGAATGAATTGAATTGAATAACATTAATAAGTTCTACTTATTTATTGAATATCGATAAAGCAAAAATATAAAAATTGTAGATTATATTTTTGAATATTGGAAATCTTAATATTTGAAACTATAATAGAAGATGATTGTAACAGCCCAGTCCACCCGCATACGATGTTGTCCTTTCTGGACCTGGAGAATCCTTTTACAACTCAGCTCTCAAGGTTTTAAAAGGTCTCACAACGAAAAAGGTATCCACACCCTCTTATAAGGCATGCTTCGTTTCCCTTTCTAACTAATGTGGGACTTCACAATCCTACCCCCTTGGAGTCCAGTGTCCTCGCTGGCACATTGATCCGAGTCTGGCTCTGATACCAATTGTAACAGTCCAATCCACCTGCATGCGATATTATCCTTTTTGGGTCTGGGGAATCCTTTTACAACCTAGCCCTCAAGGTTTTAAAGGCCTCAGAAGGGAAAGGTATCCACACCCACTTATATAAGGCATGCTTCGTTTTTCTTTCCAATTGATGTGAGACTTTACAATGATAATGAAGAGGGCAAGCAAATGTACCAATAGATTAGAGATGTTCATTTAGATGATCATGAAGGAAATCCTGATTTAAAGATTGCTCAACAAGCAGAAAAAGAGAGAATAAATGTTCAAAAAGTGATTACTGAAGAAGTAAATTCTAGTAGTAGTGATTTATTTCAAAGGCTTATGAGAGAGCCAACTAAAATTACTAATGCTTCAGCTCCATCAAGTGGTACACATTCACAATTTGAGATTCTTAGTAGTCACTCTAGCTCTAGTGGTAATGAAGATAACTTCAATAAATTATTTGAATTAGAAGTTAGAAGAGGTAGTGGCCAAAGGGAATCACCAAGTCAAGAAGTTGGATTAAACTCATTTACTGGTGAACAATATCACAAATATACAACACAAGATGAAGATCATGAGAGTAGAGATGTAGGTCAAGAATTCGGTGCTGTTAGAAAAAACTATATACGTAAAGAAAAATCTATAATGGAGATATCACAACAAGAAGAAAATTCAATTTCTATAAATTTTGGATTATGAGGGTTGGAAATCATTTTTGTAATCCTTATTCAATGAATATGTATGGAATGTCATCAAGTAGCAACTCATGGGTACTATCTCAAACTCAACCATCAGAGAGTGGTAGTTATGCACATAGTCAACCAATATTGCAAGATTCATATAGTTGGCATATTAATAATTATATACAAAATTATTAGGGAGATAATCTTTTTATAACTACTTCTCATATTTCACATCTTAAAATCAAAATAAGAAAGAAACCGATGATTTTCAACCACCCAGAAGTTCTATGTGGTATTAAGATGACATTTATGAACTACAATGTAATTGTGACAATCGTTTTATATATTTTAGTTAATAAATAATTTTATCATATATATATTTTTTTGATTTATTTTTATTAATAATAACTCATCTATGGTCACTAATGCTTATTATAAATCAATTCACTAAGAATAATATAACATCCATTCAATATTTTAGAAAGTTTTATAATAAATTTGATAATCAATAGATTAAATAAACTAATTCTAAAGTTTCAATAAAAATTTTCACTTTTTAAAACAAATTTTCATCTTTTTTTTTATAACTTTTTTATCAATATTGGATATTTTTCGATATTTCCATGAAAATTTTTGTATTTTAAACTCTCGATATTTCCATCTATATCGATTTTTTGAATCTTGGCCTCAGCTAATCAACTAGTTATGTTAAATTAATTTAAATCTCTAATTTTCTATCTTCTATGTCATTGTTTTTGTTTAATTGACTCCACTAACTTTATTTACCAATAAAACACTATATAGCAGCTTTTAACTGTTATAACTTGTCCTTGATTCTTTTTATAGACACTAATTCAAGATGCTTTCTATAAAATCCCTGATTGTTTGACTCTTTTGCTGTTTGTTCTTTTGGATTTTTAATAAAATCCATTTCATCGGTAAAAAGGAAAAAAAAATGTTATTTATCACAATTTATAATCATCATCATCAGTAAATGTGATACACATTGATTTGATAAATATTCATTGACTACATTTAATGTTTTTTTTTTTTTTAACTTAAAACAGGAAATGAAGTTATAATGACCATGGTTTAAAATATTCAAAATTTCTTAGACTTGAAATTTTTATTTTTTTAAGGGATTAAAATAAAATTTAGATTCTAAATGGAAATGAATAGAATTTCTATAATATTCATTGAAATTTTTAAAATTTTGCCAAAATTTCCATGAAAATTTACATAAAAATATCTACATCAAATCTTTAACAATTTGGTTAAAAAATCTATAATTTCCATGGAAATTTATGAAATTTCAAAAATGTATCCATGGAATTTTTAAATTTTTTTTTTAAAAAATTCATAAATATTATTGATATTTAGTAAAAAAATTTATCAAATTAACTTTATTGATAATTTTTTTATCCTTTAATTGTCTTTTAAACATTTAGTGATATCAGCAAAATAGAATTAATTAAATTGAATAACATTAATAAGCTCTACTTATTAAATATCAATAAAGAAAAAATACAAAGATATTGGATTATATTATTGAATCCGAAAAATCCTATTACGAGAATATCTATTTAATAAATGTGGGTAAATAGATGGTGACACATATATATATGGAGATGCCAGAACAAGAAGAAAATTCGATTTCTATGAATTTTGGATCAATGAGGGTTGGAAATCATTTTCATGACTTTTATTCAATGGATATTTATGGAATGTCATCAAGTAGCAACTCATAGTACTAGCTCAAACTCAACCATTAGAGAGTGGTAGTTATGCATATAGTCAACCAATAATGCAAGATCCATATGTTTGGCATATTAATAATTATATGCAAAATTATCATGGAGATAAATATTTTCATAATTACTCACATTTCACATCTCAAAATCAAAATGAGGAAGAAACCGATGATTTTCAACCACCCAGAAGTTCTATGTGATATTAAGATGACATTTATGAACTACAATATAATTATAATAATTGTTTTATATATTTTAATTAATAAATAATTTTATTATATATATATATATATACTTTTTGACATATTTTTATTAATAATAATTTATTTATGATCATTAATGTTTATTATAAATCAATTCATTAAAAAGAATATAACATCAATTCAATATTATTAAGTTTTATAATTAATTTGATAATTGATGGATTAAATAAGCTAATTCTAAAGTTTCAATAAAAAATTTTATTTTGTAAAACAAATTTTTATTATTTTTTATAGATATTTAATATTTTTCAATATTTTTATGAAAATTTTTTTATTTTAAATTTTTGATATTTTTATTGATATTGATTTTTTAAATCTTGATAATGACAACATATTAAATCACTTCATAATTAATAGACCACTGATGATGAATCACTTGTGCTAACAAATAATAATTGAATGAAAAGAAGACACATTTTGTTATTTTCATTTAAAAGTCAAAAAGCTGGTCCTTCGAGTTACCTCCTAGTTCTATTTTTTTGGATTTTCTAAGTGATTTGAGGGCAATAATTGAACAGGGCAATTGTAACATTTGGAGCTTCAACTTTTAAGTAGACAATAATCATGGAAAAACAATAAAAAAAACAATTTCAAATCCCCTGGTCCACCATTTATTGATGTATATATGTATACATACATATATATATATATATAAAGCGTAATCCTCCGTTACTGTTAAAAATTTTCAGACATCTCTGAATTTACCAAAATATCCATCAGTTTTTACTGAAATTCCCACTTACTTTGTGTGTATATATATATATATTGCGTTACTCACTGCTCTCTCTCTCTCTCTCTCTCTCTCTCTCTCTCTCTCTCTCTCTCTCTCTCTCTCTCTCTCTCGCTCTCTCGCCCCTCTGCTTGACATGGGTGCTATCTGTGTTTTTTGTTTTACCATATATATAAAATAAGTTATTTTTTAACAATTATAAGTGTCATATTATCAAAGCCTGCAGGATAAATAGACTACCAAATAATAATAATATTAATAAACATAAATATATTTTTTTAATAATAAGTATGTTATATTGATAATAGACCTCTATTTTTTTTTTTTTTTGAGATTCTATATGAGATGAATAGTATAATTTAAAATATTTAAAATATAAATTATAAATCAACACCACGATGATAAATTTTTGTTACAAATACTGAATTGTTTAATTTTATATATAACAAAAAATTAATAAAATAATACATAACACTATTAAACAGTGATCCACGTGCAATTCATGCCCAGTATATATATATATATATATATATAAGAGAAAAGATCGAATGTACAGGACAATGCCTTCTCTCAGTAATAAATAATGTTCCTTGATTAGTTGCTTCATTCTGCTCATTCTTAGATCTTGCACACGATTTTATTATTTATTTTTTTCCGTGATTTTGTTTTTTGGTAAATTAGGAAAGAAATTTAACATCTAATTTTAAATCCAGATTTGGAGTTTATGACCAATAATTATTATAACTGTTTCAAAAGGATATTGATTTTATTATTATTATTATTTTTTTTTGGTTAAACTTTTTTGATAAATTAGAAAAGAAGATTTTAATATTAAATTTTGAATTCATATGTGGAGGTTATTACTAGTAATCATTGCAAATAAAACTGTTTTAAAAGATATTTTTGCATGAATTTTAAGTTAAAAACATGAAATTAAAGACACAAAATTTTTGCCTATTAACAATATTAACCTGCCTGAAAATATTAAGTTAGAACTTGAATTCAAACGAGAATCTGAGATTCCAGGAAACTGAATACAAATTTAATAATTAAGAAAAGAAAGTTTAAAACATAATTACCTAATTGTGTTCTCTTTTGGAATGTGAAATACTAGCAACAATCGGTTTCTCACTTGCTTACTTAGCCGCTGCATGCATATTTATTTTTAAGCAAAATGCCATTTAATCGTATAATTACTTTTTGTTTTTGAATAAAAATTCGTATCATTAGTCAAGAGATACTTTTATTTGTTCAGTTTTCCCCCTTCATATGCCATATAGATCTTTTTTTGCCAGATGTCACATAGATATTTAAAATCGCAGTGTTTCTTGCACTACTTAATTACAAATATCTTTTCTATCCTGTCCAAAAAAACAAAAAATTATCCAAAAAAAATTAAGTGTCATTTATTTCACCTATTTTTAATTAAACCAAAATCACTACGCTTCTAAAAATTACAAAATTAATATCAGTTAGCAACTAAAATATACTTATTGAAAACGAAGATAAGAGTTTAAAAATATCAATTGTAAATTTTAAATCCGTATGTGGTAAAGAATGAAATTAAAGATGCAAATAACTAATTAACTAGGAATTAATTATTATTATCAAGTTTTAAATCAACATTGAAAGTCTTTTTTTTTTTTCCAATTATATATATATAATTGAGTATGATAAGACGAAGTCAAGAGAGGAATGTAACACTGAGTCAAGTATGATAAGACGAAGTCAAGAGAGGAATGTAACACTGAGTCAAGTATGATAAGACGAAGTCAAGAGAGGAATGTAACACTGCTGTGCTGACGTGAGGCTAAGGCAAATATGGAAAATGAGATCATACAGGTGTCTTTCACAGTGGCTCATATGCCACGTGTTATGGAACAAACTAGAAGAATGAGAAAATGAGTACATGAAAGTGTGAGAGAGAGAAAATACAAATTTATGCTTTATATAACAAAATTGTAATCATTACATTTTATTATGTAAGCAAAAATATATTCTCTTCTCTCTGATATATACACCAGAAAATATATACACGTTTTTTGCTCTTCTAACTTCTCTCTCTCTCTCAAGCTATCATCATCCACAATATACAATCTCTCAAGCTCCATTAACATGGTATCAGAGCTGGTTGAATCTGCGTTGGGAGTAAATATTGTGCTCTAAAAAAAAAAAAAAATAGAAACAGAGCTCGAGCAATTCTGAGCTTGATTGAAGAGTGTAGGCTAGAATTACAGATCTGAAGCATCAATGGCTGGATCTGAAGTAAGGGCTCCTATATTTTTAGGAGAGAACTATGAATTTTGGAGAATTAAGATGGTCACCATTTTCAAATCCTTGGGGCTTTGGAAATTTGTGGAGAAAGGAATTCCAGCTTCTGCTGGGAAGCTAAAGGGGAAAATCGAAGAGGCTGAAGGAAGCTCAGCAAGTGAAGATGATGAACAGATGATGGAGTCTTACATGAAGGATGCAAAAGCTTTGGGGATTATTCAAGGTGCTGTTACTGATCAAATTTTCCCAAGGATAGCAAATGCAGAGACTGCAAAAGAAGCTTGGGAGCTCTTGTACAAAGAATTTCACGGTGGAGATCAGGTAAGATCTGTGAAATTGCAAAGTTTAAGGAGAGATTTCGAATACACCAGGATGAAGGATGATGAAACACTGTCCAATTATCTTACAAGACTAAATGATCTAGTAAACCAGATGAAAACGTTTGGAGAGACACTGTCAAATGAAAGAATGGTTCAAAAGGTATTAATTAGCTTAACAAAAGCATATGAACCAATCTGTTTGGTGATAGAAAATACTAAGTACTTAACATCAGTGGAATTTCAAAAAGTAATTGCAATTTTGAAGAGTCAAGAGCAGAGACTTGACCAGCAAGTTACTGATTCCACAGAGAAAGCATTCTCTACATTGTCTGTGAATTCCAAAATACAAAACAAAGGAGTACCACAATCTAATGTAGCTAAGTTTCAAAAGTCATGGTCCTTAAAAGAGAAGAAATGGGAACCTAAACAAAAAATTTCAGCAAAGGTTTCATGGAGGTCAAATGACAAACACACATACTGCAAACACTGTTCATGGAGGGAGTAGATGGCAGGTTGGAAACAGTCAAGATAATCCAAAACCACAATGTAGAACCTGTGGCAAGTATCATTTTGTAGAATGTAGATTTAAAGGCAAGCCAAAATGCTATAATTGTGACAGGTTTGGACATTGGGCAAGAGAATGTACAATTGGAAGAAATGTGCAGAAAGCCAATTGTAGAAATCAGATGGAAATGACAGGGAATATGTTTTATGCAGCAAGTGAGACTCGTGACTCAAGCAAAAACAGTGAATGGTACATAGACAGTGGCTGCAGCAACCATATGACAGGAAATATCAGTTTGTTGACTGATGTGAAGAGAAATTTGTTTGGAAGGGTTCAAATGCCTAATGGAACACTAGAGAACATTGCTGGGAAAGGAACATTGGTGATTGACACTGACAAGGGAAAAAGACATATCAAAGAGGTACTATATTTACCTGGTTTGAAAGAAAACCTGTTGAGTGTTGGTCAAATGGATGAGCATGGCTATTATCTGACATTTGGTGGTGGAATGTGTCATGTGTATGATGGACCTACGTTTGAGAATCTGATTGTGCTAGTCAAAGAAAAAACAAATAGATGCTATCTGTTGACTATGACATTGAGTGAGCAGGTTGCATTAACAGTTCAAACTGAGCTGAGTATGGAAATTTAGCATAAAAGAATGGGACATCTTCATTCAAATGCTTTGCTTGAATTAAAAAGGAAGGATATGGTTGTGGGATTGCCAAAGCTTGGAGAAACGATGAAGGTCTGTGAAGGCTGCCAATTTGGAAAGCAACATAGAGAAGTTTTCCAAAAGAATGGTGCATGGAGAGCAGATCAGCCACTGCAATTAGTTCATACAGATTTGTGTGAACCAATGCAAACAGAGACACTTGCTGGAAACAGGTATTTTACGCTGTTTGTAGATGAATGCACACGCATGGTTTGGGTGTATTTTTTAAGAAACAAATTTGAAGCTCTTATCTGTTTTAAGAAATTTAAAGCAATGGTTGAGTTGCAAAGTAGTTTTAAACTTAAGTGTCTAAGAAGTGATAGAGGAGGAGAATTTCTGTCTGCAGAGTTTATAAAATTCTGTGAATCTGAGGGAATTCAAAGACAAATGACAGTGGCTTACACTCCTCAATAGAATGGGGTAGTTGAAAGGAAGAATCGGGTGGTCATTGAAATGGCCAAGGCCATGCTACATGATAAACAAATGCCCTACTACTTGTGGGGAGAAGCTGTTCACACAGCTGTCTATCTGCTAAACAGGTGTCCTACTAAAGTCTTGAATGGGGTGACACCTTTCGAAGCCTATAGTGGAAGAAAACCTGGTGTAGGACATTTGAAAATTTTTGGATCCATTTGTTATGTTCATGTACCAGCTGAAACAAGGCAAAAGTTGGATTCAAAAAGTGTGAAAGGAATTTTTGTTGGCTATGGAACCTGTGAGAAGGGGTATAGGATATTTGATCCTATAGCTAAAAAATTGATTTTATCAAGGGATGTTATATTTGATGAAGAAAGCTCATGGAATTGGAAGGAAGATGAGAGAAATAATGGAGGAAGGATAATTTCAGCAACCAAGGATGGTTGTAAAGTCTCAGAAGAAGTGAATTCAGCATTCAAAGACACTTACTATACACCAGAAAAATCAGCTCAAATTGTGCAAAATTCAAGGGAGACTACAAGCAGCAGCAGGGATAGATCATATGCATCTAGGGGTACTAGCACTGACCCTATACACACTGAAACAAGTGGAAAGCATGCTGAATATGATCATACACCAGTAAAATGGAGGAATTTGACTGATATTCTAGCAAAATGCAACAATTGCATCATTGAACCCGAAGACTACAATGAAGCAGCACAAAATCAGTCCTGGATCAATGCAATGACAGATGAGTTGAGGATGATTGAGAAAAATAAAACTTGGGAGTTGGTGAGTAGACCAGCAGATAAGCCTGTAATTGGGGTTAAATGGGTATACAAGACAAAACTTAATCTTGATGGCTCAATTCAGAAGAACAAAGCAAGGTTAGTGGCTAAAGGGTATGCACAGAAACCAGGAGTGGATTTTAATGAAACTTTTGCCCCTGTTGCAAGACTTGACATTATTAGGACCTTAATTGCTTTAGCAGCTCACAAAAGCTGGAAATTGTACCAGCTTGATGTTAAGTCAGCCTTTTTAAATGGTGTGCTGCAAGAAGAGGTCTATGTAGAACAACCAGATGGTTTTGTCATTGAAGGGCATGAGGATAAAGTATATAAGCTACATAAGGCATTATATGGATTGAAACAGGCCCCTCGAGCCTGGTATAGTGAGATTGATGCATATTTCAGTGAGGGTGGTTTTCAAAAGAGTGAAAGTGAGGCCACTCTTTATACAAAGACCAGGGGAGAAAAAGGAATACTCATTGCAGCTATATATGTTGATGACATAGTGTATACAGGAAATGATGATGAAATGTTGCATTGGTTTAAGGCAGATATGATGAAAAGATATGAAATGACAGACTTGGGATTGTTACATCATTTCCTTGGAATGGGAGTAATACAAACAAGTTCCAGCATTTTCGTGCACCAGAAAAAATATGCTTCTACATTGCTGAACAAGTTTAGCTTAACCGATTGTAATCCAGTTCTTACACCATTAATTGCAAATGAGAAACTCAGCAAGGAAGATGGAAGTGGAACTGCAGATGAAGAGATGTATCGAAAGGTAGTGGGAAGTCTTCTATATCTGACAGCAACAAGACCAGATATCATGTTTGCTGCAAGTTTACTGGCAAGGTTCATGCATTGTCCCACAAAGAAGCATCTTGGTATAGCAAAAAGAGTATTAAGGTATATCAAAGGTATCTTAGATTACGGAATAGAATATGTCAAGGGACAACAAGTTGTTTTAGTAGGGTACTGTGACAATGACTAGAGTGGTTCTGTGGATGATATGAAAAGCACATCTGGATATGCATTTAGCTTTGGCAGTGGTGTATTCTCATGGGCCTCGGTTAAACAAAATTGTGTAGCACTCTCTACAGCTGAGGCAGTGTAACACCCCGTCCCGAACCATGTCGAAATTTTGCACGTTGACCGAGGTGACTGTTGACTTTGACTTTGACCGTTGACCGAAGGGGTCAAAAGTTGACTTTTTGACCCAGTTGGAATTCTAGGTTGACTGAGGTATCGTTACGAAGTACACATTGGCACGAGTTCGTAGACTAGTAGCACATTGAAAACGGAGCTACGGTTTGAAAGTTATGAGCAAAGCAAGTTGAGGTCCAAACTGTCCAAGGGGTGCCTGAGTTGACTTTTTATTCATGCAAGGTTGAGCTTTGACTCATGCATGGTTGTGAAGTGCTCGTCAATACGAGTCCGTAGATTAGCGGCACATCCAATTTGGACATGTGGTTTGAAAGTTATGGACCTGTAGAGTTTTTTCAAACACCGTATTATTTTAATATTATTTTTAAATGTGTAACGATGTGCCACGTGTGACTTAATGAAGGTGACCATGTGTCACCATGTTGAGAAGCCACATGTCAACCATGTGTAATATTATATTATTTTATTATTATTTTATATAATATTGTTTTTTATTATTATTTAATTATTTAATTATTTTTATTTTTATTTCTTTTCTTTTCCCCACATGGGAAAACACCTCCTTCTCTTCTCTTTTCCTTTTCCTTCCCTTCTTCTTCCCCAAGCCCGACAGAGACAAAACAAAACGCAGAGACTTCTCCTTCTCTCTCTCTCCTTTGACTCTCTCCCTCTCTGTTTGACCGACCGTTTGGCCGGATTTCAGTCGCCGAAAAGCCACACGCGCCGGCCACCGGTGTAGCCCATCTCCTCGCGACCTCGGCCTTCAAATTTCCAGGCCATTCGCCACCGAACGCGCCCAGATCGGGCCGGTGAAGCCGGCGGCGGCCGATTACGTTTTTCCAGCGATTCTCGCCGTTTCCGACCAACCCAGCCCGACCCATACCTTTATTCCACCATTTTCGACCCCTCTGAGTCCATTTTCGGGGTTAGATTGCCCAAAATCCCCACCGTTTGAGAGATCCCTCAAGTTTAAATCCTGCAGAAGCTTTCCGGCCAAATTTTGGCCACCTCCGGCGGAATTGGGGTCGATGGAGACCGGATTTGTAATCCTCGTCGCTCAAGCTTCGATTCGGTATATTATTCGCCTATTTTGGATAACGTTTGTGTTTGACCCTCCGGGTACTGGGTATTATTTATCCGAATAAAATATTAATTTATTTGACTGTGTGTGAATTGTGTTCTAGGAGCACCGGTGAGTCGTGGACTTGATCCCATGGTGGATCATTGTTTAATTGCGTGCTCCAGGTGAGTGACCCACCTTTGAAAATGTTTTTGGGGTAATTAATTGTATTTATGTGGTGTTAAATTGATATCTGTAATTTGTGCTCATGTGGCGTATTTTAAATATAATCGGGAAAAATATTATTTTATATATATATTTACCCATTGGTGCTAAATGGAATTTTGGGGTCATTAGAAATTCCCGATTATTATTTTATTGTGATTAAATGGTATTTATTACACATGAGCAAGTATTTTCAGTAATTCGTTGTGTTTGGATTTTATATTATTTTTCAGGCATAATTGGGTTAAATATTTTATGAAAATATTTGTTTAAGTTGGTGGTTTAATTTTATAAATTATGCCCGCGGTATTTCAATTGTTGAATCTCGTATTACGAGAAAAGGTATGGTTTCATTTGTTATCGATGTTTTCGTATCGGTTTGTTAAATAAAAATATGTGGGATGGTAAGTGTGAAAATTTGGTATATTTTCCACGGTAATTTTGGAAAATGGTACGGTTGGTTTAATAATTATTTTAGACGCATTCACACAGTATTGGTGTTCTGGTATATGTATATGTGGTTCAGCGTGCAAGTATTATTATTTCACCCGTGAGTTGCCATTGGACCGTGGATAGGCAAGTTTGTTATTGCGCACAGCCGCCCCCCTCCTTGGCCGGAATGATGGTTTCAGCAGCGGTGCTGTCGGGACGCCGAAGTGCCTTTTGCAAGTTTCTCTCTTTAATCTCCCCGCCAGTAGGTGCTCAGGACGCTGGGTATCGGAGGGCATCACTGGTATATGGTGTCGTGCGTCAAGTGTAATTTTCAAATAAAGTTCCAAACCCCAAAGAGTACAAAATTATTTATTATAAATTATTGCAGTTTATTTATATTTGGGGTATTTATTTATTTATTTATTTGTTGTTTGTTAAATTATTTGGTTCCTTGGTTTTCAGGAAGTACGAATATCGGGTTTTGTGAAAATGTTTTAAAAGGGGAACATTTCCAACGGAGTGAATAGTGAGGGTTTTGAGAGAAAGTATTACTTCAATTGTTTATTTATTTATTTATTTAATTGTTCGGTATTAATTTATTAAATTCATTTATTTGGTATATTATTTATATTAAAGGTGTACAGTAGATAGGGTCACTCACTGAGATGATTAGCATCTCACACTCTTAAATTCCGTTCCCCTAGGTCCAGGTTGGAGACGTTGATTGTCCGGGGCGAGCCCAACGTCTCAGTTCGTTGCCAAAGGTTCAAGAAGTTTTTCTTCCCTTTTTCCTCTCGAACTTGTATTGCTTTTTCTTCCCTTTTTCCTCTCGAACTTGTATTGCTTCTTTATCTGTCATTTTATAAATTCCACATTTAATTGTATAATGCTCTGTATACTGTATTGGACACATTTTATTTATGCACTGGGTTGCTGCTGTTTTCTTTTGAAGTGCTGAAATTTGTGGAATCAATTTGTAGTATTGTGGGAGGAATAAGGGGATGAACTTAGAAGTGTGTTTTCAGTGCAGGTAATTTTTGGTTAGTCCTACCCTTAGGGGAGGTGCTGCCGGATTTTCCATTGGAAGGTTCGATGGTATTTCCCTGGGATCAGGGCCTGTCTAGGGTTCCGGAGAAGGAATTCTGGACGGGTCCTGACAGGCAGAATATATAAGTGCCTCAGAAGCAACTGCACAGGCAATTTGGCTTCGGTTTGTGTTGGAAGATTTTGGTGAAATGCAAGTGAAAGCTACACCTCTACACTGTGATAACACCTCAGCCATTGCCATCACAAGGAATCCAGTCTTTCACCAGAAAACTAAACACATAGACAGGAGATATCACTTCATCAAAGAGGCCTTGCAGAATGGAATTGTAGATTTGACATTTTGTGCTTCCAAAGAACAAATTGCAGATATATTTACCAAATCATTACCAAGGGACAGATTCAATTATTTGAGGGAAAAGCTTGGAGTTGTCTCAGCACAGAGGTTACAGGGGAGTGTTGGAATATAACCTGCTGTGCTGACATAATGGCTAAGGCAAATATGGAAAATGAGATCATACAGGTGTATTTCACAGTAGCTCATATGCCACGTGTTATGGAACAAACTAGAAGAATGAGAAAATGAGTGCATGAAAGTGTGAGAGAGAGAAAATACAGATTTATGCTTTATATAACAAAATTGTAATCATTACATTTTATTATGTAAGCAAAAATATATTCTCTTCTCTCTTATATATACACCAGAAAATATATACACGTTTTTTGCTCTTCTAACTTCTCTCTCTCTCTCTCAAGCTATCATCATCCACAATATACAATCTCTCAAGCTACATTAACAGAGTCAAGTATGATAAGACGAAGTCAATCATTTAGAAAGCATTTCTCTGAAACACTACTGCCATTTCTTTCCCACTCTCTTTCCTAATATTATACGCATGATAGCTTCAAAACAAACAAGTGCGGACTCCAGAACCAGAATTCATTCTTTCTCTTCCTTTTCCACCATTATTGCTTGCAAGCCAAAAAAATTAAAAAAAATTTAAAAATAAAAATACAACAATGGATTCTATGTCTACCAAACACAGAAAGATCATGAAAGTTGTGAAGGAGAAGAATTTGGAACAACTTAATGATAAGGAGCTGAAAGGGATTGAAGGTGTAGCAACAGTTCACGGAACCGATACGGTCAAAGGGATTCCTGATGATGAAAAGAAGATCGATCAACAACGTAAAAAATTTGGTTCAAACACATACAAAAAGCCACGCCCAAAAGGCTTTTTCCGCGCAGTATGGCGACCTCTATAAGAATTTGCCATTTTAAATGATTTCGTGAACATGCTTGCTGCCTTTATCCTTTTCGTTGCTGCGTACGGCATCGGTAGCTGCATGCCCTCTTCAGCTCACAAGTCCAAAACGATCATCAGCTTAGACGAAATCGAAGTTTTGAGAGGTGGGAAGAGCAAGAAGGTTTCGAAATCCGAAATAGTTGTGGGAGATGTTGTTTGCTTAAAGATCGGAGACAAAGTTCCAGCAGACGGCTTGTTCTTAAGAGGGAATAATCTGCTATTACTAGAGGAGGGGGATGGTGAGATCAGTGACAGTGACGTACCAGAAGTTAACGCGATGAATCCATTTCTGTTTTCTGGATCTCAAGTTGTTGATGGTTACGGTGGATGCCAGATGATGGTCACTTCCGTTGGCATGAAGGCGAAATGGTGCGAAATGATGAGGCAACACAGTTGCGGTTCAAGTGATGAGGAAATTGTCACGGTAGAAGATCAAGTATACGAGCTTACTTGCTCAATACGCAAGAAGGTTGGTGTGCCAATTGCCTTACTCGGTTTCATAGCCTTGCTCCCCAGATACTTCACTGGGAACACCAAAAGCTCTGAAGGAAATCAGGAATTCGTTGATGGTGATATCCGTGTTGACGTTTGGGCTTCTTCACTGCTGGAATTTATAGGAACTGCTTTTACCACTGTGGTTGTTGTAATCCCAGAAAGCTTGCGATTAGGCGTGGCTCTTACCACTTTCTATTCAAAGAAGAGAATGATGACTGACATGGAAATGCTGAGTGACACTTCCGTCTCCTGTTGTGAGACAATGGGATCTGTCACCACCATCTGTACCAGCAAAACAGGCATTCTCACCATGAACCAGATGGAGGTCAAAGAGTTTTATCCCGGCGAGCACTCTGTTTTGGAAAAGGAGGCTTATTCTATAAATGCTTCTACTCATGTTAAAAATTTGTTGAAAGAGGGAATCGCTCTGACTACGAGTCCTAGTACTCCAACTGATAAAGCAATTCTTTCATGGACAGTTCGTGTCTTGGATATAGATATGGAAGTGAAAAGCAGGTGTACGGTTCTTCGTCGTGATCATCGTGATGATGAGGCTGTGTTGAACCTTAATTCACAGAAGAAGAAACGAAGTGGGGTTTTGATGAAGAGGGAGGTAGACAACACAGTCCACGTTCATTGGAAAGGAGAAGCAGAGGCGATTCTAGAGATGTGTTCTAGCTACTATGACATTTCAAATTCTGGAAACCCCATAGATCTCGATGATGAACAAAAAGTTAAATTCCGGCGCATCGTTCAACATATGACAGAGAGAAGCCTCCAGTGCATCGCTTTTGCACACAATCAAGTTGAACTGGTCGATGGACGTCACCCACTGAAAGAAGATGGTCTGATACTATTAGGACTGGTTGGCATCAAAGATCCATGTCGTCCAAAAATGAAAGAAGCCGTGAAAGATTGCCAGAATGCTGGAGTAGATGTCAAGATGTTCACCAGCGACAACATTTCTTCAGCGGAAGACATAGCCAGAGAGTGTGGAATACTACTCGATATACATGATCAGGAAGGAGCAGTAATAACAGGTGAGGCGTTTCGACGCTACTCTGAAAATGAAAGAATGGAAAAAGTTGACAAAATCCGAGTCATGGCCAACTCATCTCCCGATGATAAACTACTAATGGTGAAAACATTAAAGAAAAAAGATGCCATCGTTGCAGTCTCAGGGAACAGCACAAACGATGTGTTGGCATTGTTGGAAGCTGATGTAGGAATCTCCATGGGGATCAAAGCTTCCATGGGGATCAAAGCTGGCACTGATGTAGCCAAGAAAGTCTCCGATATCGTAATCTTGGATGATGATTTTGCATCAGTGGCCAGAGTTCTGAAATCGAGTATATGCATTTACAACAACATGCAGAAATTCATACAGTTTGAGCTCACTCTCAATCTTGCTGCTCTTGCTATCATCTTTATTTCAGCAGCTTGTGCAGGTGAAATCCCATTGACCTCCGGCTATGTACTGTGGCTGAACTTGATTGTAAATACATTGGCTTCTCTGGCTCTTGCCACGGAGAGGCCCACCGAAGAACCCATCAAGAGGCAACCTGTTGGTAGGAAAGAGCCACTCATATCCAACATCATGTTGAGGAACCTCTTAGCTCAAGTTCTGTATCAGATTGTTGTGGTTTTCACATTAATGTTCAAGGCCAAATCCATTCTTGGTGTTGAAACTATGACGGCCAATTCTATTTGGAAAAGAAACACCTTGATCTTCCATGCGTTCCTGCTGTGCCAAGTTTTCAACGAATTCAATGCAAGAAATCTAGAGAAGAAGAACGTGTTTAAAGGGTTGCTTAGGGACAGATTGTTTCTAGTTTTTATTGCAATAACCATTTCTGTTGAGGTAATGTTTCTGGAACTCTTACTGAACCAGAATGATTATTTTGAGAGGTTGGAGTTGTGGCAATGGGGTATATGTTTTGGAATTGGCTTCGTTTCTTGGCCTATTGGTTGTGTCGCCAAGTGCATACCTGTTCCAGAGAAACCGGTTCTATGCTATCTGGGCCTTGTTAATTGATACGATGGAATTAGCTTAATTTGGTAAGAATAAATTCACCAAGTCAAGTGATAGTTTGTGTAATCTCTTTTGAATTTCTTTATTGTTTTTCTTTATGTGATATAGTTTAGTTTGTAAGGCTATGTACTACGGTAAACGTATGTAGTTTTCAGAAACTCAATCTGGCCTTGTTAATTGATACGGTAAATGTATGTGCGGCTTCTAAGCTATATATGGGCCTTGTTAATTGATACGTATGATGGAAGTAGCTCAATTTGGCATGATTATATAAATTCACCTAGTCTAACGGTTGTTTATGTTCTTTTGGTTTTCTTTATTGCTTTTCTTTTGTGATATATATTGTTTAGTATGTAGGGCTATGATATGAAATTGGTTTTCAGAAACGGCACATTATGAAAACTTCGGAGACTAACAAATTTAATTTAAAGGCAAAAAGAGACGGGCAAAAAACTCTCTCTCTCTCTCTCTCTCTCTATAGATAAATATATATATATATATATATTCTCTTATACTTGCTTTTTAAGTACATGTGTAGGAAAATTAAATTATATAAAGGAAAATATGTCTATATTTTCATTTGAATGTCTGTTAATAATCGAAACGAAATGGAGTGTAACTAATGTGTAATGAATATGTTTATTTTCGGCAATGATATACCGCTATGTAATTTAAATTATGTTTTTAACAGTATTAGTAGATTTTAAAATTATTTACGAAGATATAGTATAGAAGCAAATTTCGTTTAGACTTTTCGGTTTTATAATAATTATATTTAATTTAATAATTTTAGAAAATTATATAACCTTTTTTTTAGTTTTTTTTCTTTTTTTAAATCGAAACTGACACATTTTTCAGTTTTTAGTACTTAACTGTACTAAAAAATTTTCCCCTGATTATATGTAATACAAAATTTAATTGTGTGGAAATACTAATGTGAAATGATAGAACAGATAAGATGTCCTATTGTTGTATTCACCAAAAAGATGTGGCTATTATTGATTACTTTAAAGTCCACAATAAAAACACTCTGGCCTAGGTCAATGGGCCCCATGGATAGCCAAACAAGAAGGAAAAAAAAAAAAAAAAAAAGAAACTGACATAACCTCTTTTTAGTTTTTTTTCTTTTTTTAAATCCAAACTGACACATTTTTCAGTTTTTAGTACTTAACTGAACTAAAAAAATTTCCCCTGATTATATGTAATACAAAATTTAATTGTGTGGAAATACTAATATGAAATGATAGAACAGATAAGATGTGCTATTGTTGTATTCACCAAAAAGATGTGGCTATTATTGATTACTTTAGAGTCCACAATAAAAACACTCTGGCCTAGGTCAATGGCCCCCACCCATCCACTATGGATGGATAGCCAAACAAGAAAGAAAAAAAAAAAAAAAAACTGATATAACCTCTTTTTAGTTTTTCTTCTTTTTTTAAATCGAAACTGACACATTTTTCAGTTTTTAGTACTTAACTGTACTAAAAAATTTTCCCCTGATTATATGTAATATTAATTGTATGGAAATACTAATGTGAAATGATAGAACAGATAAGATGTGCTATTGTTGTATTCACCAAAAAGATGTGGTTATTATTGATTACTTTAAAGTCCACAATAAAAACACTCTATCAGTTTGCGAATTTGTGGCACCGTAGTAGAATCATTACCAATGGCACGCTGTGCGCCTAAGTGGCCTAGGTCAATGGCCACCCATCCACTATGTACTTTTGATGTGTCACACGGACATGACTTTTGCAAGTCCAGATTCATTATGGAATTTCTTCCAATTTCTTAAGCATTGGGAATGTGTCGGTGGCGTTCTGCAATCACTGTGATTCAAGTTGCTTATTTAACCCTGTTTTGTTGCTTTTTAAATTACAAAATTCCTCCTTTTATTAGCAAAAGGGTAAAAAGCTTTTAGTTGAATGAATTCGTTTTAGTTAAATGATTGATTGTGCTCTCTTTCATTTCGTTCTTGTGTTTTTCTTTTTTTATTCAAACGTGTATTTCTCTAATTTGTTTTTCCAGTATTGTTTTTCTTTTGTGACTTGTGATACTGTGTGTGAGGCTATGTATCTTTCTTACATGTGGTTGCCAAGGGAACTGTGATAAAAATGTCTTATGTAATTTCATTCAAATGTTTGTAAATAATAGAAATGAAATTAATAATTTCAGCAAAAATAAAATTAATAAAAGTAGTATACATATATGCAAGTCCGTCAACTCTCTTTTGGTAATGGACTAACGGCATCTCCAATAATTTCTTTAATTTAAAAAATATGTTTTTCAAATTAAAAAATATTTTTTCAAAAAAAAAATTTATTTGGTATTCTAACAAAACACTTAAATCAGATTTTTTATTTTGATATTTTCTATAAATATTAATTATCTTATACTATAAAATAAAATAATGAATATATTTTTTTATAAAAAGTTGTATGAATGATTTTATAATTTGGATAACAACAAATAAAAATTATATAAAATACAAATAAAAAATAATTTTGTCTCTTTATAACAGCAAAATTAATTTTTATATTAAAAACATCTTTCAACATGAAAAAAAATAAAAATAAAAAGCTCTGACGAGAGCTCTGACCTGCTCTAATGTCACACAGCCGTACGTACTGAAAGGTAGCAGAACCACGTGAGAAATTAAAAACAAGACAGCCGCTGCGGAAAATATTTCCACCACACAATTTGTGTTCTTTTGCTTTTAACGTACACCAGTCCTTTAATTTGCTCGCTGTTTTGGGGGAAATAATTTTCTTTATAAAGAACGTACACCAGTCCTTTACGTGTTTCGGTGGTTTTTATTTATTTTATATATAATATATATATATATATATTTATTGCATCCAAAGAATGATAAACAAATTTAATCCACGAACATATGGTAAAAACTATTCACCCAAAAAAAAAAAAAAAGAACATATGGTTTACCAAAATTTAAATAAATGAAGTAATCTTATTGTTTACGTTTACTTTTACTTTTTGCATGTTCACACCAGCGGATCCATGATGGGCCCAGTGGGTACATGCCCCACGCTCAATTTCTTTTTCTATTTTTTTAAATATTTTTGTGTGTACTTACTTTTATGCCCTCAAGTTTATAACCGTGCCCTCCCAATTTTGGTCTTTTACATTCTTTTTATGTGTACTTACTTTTATACCCCCGAGTTTGCAACTGATACCCTGTTTCTTCCTTATTAATTTTTATCGATGAGAATATTATTTTTAATTTTAAAAAATAATATTTATCACTATTAGTAAAATTCATATTTATGTATCAATTATTAACTAGTTTATATTAAAATTTTACATTTTTATATAGAAATTTAATTTTTTAATATTTAAAACTGATTTAAATGTAAACAACTTTTAATTAATGCATAAATAAAAATTTCATTAGTGATATTAATAGTGATCACAAATAGCATTGCTCTTAATTTTATCCAAAAAGTGTCATTTATTTCACCAATTTTTGATGAAAACATAATCACCTTCCTAAATATTACAAAATTGATATTGATTAGCAACCAAAAAAAATACTTAATAATTGAAATTAATTTTAAATACATGGTAAATAAAGAAATTTATCTAAAAAAAATTAATTGTCATTTATTTCACCTATTCTTAATTAAAACAAAATCACTACCCTTCTAAAAATTACAAAAATTGATATCGATTAGCAATCAAAAAATACTTATTGAAAATGAAGATAAGAGTTTAAAAATATCGATTATAAATTTTAAATCCATATGTGGTAAAGAATGAAATTAAAAATGCAATTTACTAATTAAGGAGGAATTAAGGATTATTATCAAATTTTAAATCAATATTGAATTATTTTTTTAGCAGAACGAAAACTTTTATTAAGCTTGAGAATCAGAAAACGTAAGAGAAACTAGTACTGGACTCGAAAAGTGTTTCTTTGAGTTAAAAATTATTGGTTACATAAATGACTCTTTTGGAATTAAGATAAGAAAATAGTGACTTTGAGTATGAATGATATTTGAAAAGAAAAAGAAAACGAGAAAAGAAAGAAAAGAGAGAGTAATTTCACACTGAGTCAAGTATAATGAGACGAAGTTAATTATTTAGAAAGCATTTCTCTGAAACACTACTGCCATTTCTTTCCTAATCACTTTCTTAATATTATATACATAATATCTTCAAAATAAACAGGTAGTGCGGACTGCAGAATCAGAATTCTTTCTTTCTCTTCCTTTTCCACCATTATTGCTTTCAAGGAGGGAGGGAAAAAAAAAAAAAAAATCATGAAAGTTGTGAAGGGGAAGAATTTGAAACAACTTAATGAGGAGCTGAGAGGGATTGAAGGTGTAGCAACAGCTCTCGGAACCCATATGAGAACAGGGATTCCTGATGATGAAAAGAAGATCGATAAACGACGTAAAATATTCGGCTCAAACACGTATAAAAAGCCACGCCCAAAAGGTTTTTTGGTCTCCATTTACCGAACTCTACGAGAATTTGCCATTTTAAATGCTTTCATGAACCTTCTTGCTGCCTTCATCCTTTTCGTTGCTGCCTACAGCATTGGTAGCTGCATTCCCTCTTCAGCTTGCAAGTCCAAAGCGATCATCAGCGGAGACGAAATAGAAGTTTTGAGAGGTGGAGAAAGCAAGAAGGTTTCGAAATCCGAAATCGTTGTGGGAGGTGTAGTTTGCTTAAAGATCGGAGACAAAGTTCCAGCAGACGGCTTGTTCTTACGAGAGAATAATCTGCAATTAGTAGAGGAGGGGGATAGTGAGATCAGTGACAGTGCTGTTCAAGTAGTTAACGAGGTGAATCCATTTCTGTTTTCTGGATCTCAAGTTGTTGATGGTTATGGTGGATGCCAGATGATGGTCTCTTCCGTTGGCATGAAGGTGAAATAGTGCAAAATGATGAGGAAACCCAGTTGCGGTTCAAGTGATGAGAAAATTGACACGGTAGAAGATCAAGTAAACAAGCTTACTTGTTCAATACGTAACAAGGTTGGTCTGCCAATTGCCTTGCTCGGTTTTATGGCCTTGCTTGCCAGATACTTCACTGGGAACACCAAAAACTATGAAGGAAACCAGGAAGTCATTAGTGGTAAAATCAATGTTAAATTTTGGGATTCATCACTGCAGGAATTTGTAGCAACTGCTTTTACCATTGTGGTGGTTGTAATCCCAGAAAGCTTGCGATTAGGAGTGGCTCTTACCACTTTCTATTCAAAGAAGAGAATGATGGCTGACATGGAAATGGTGAGTGACACTTCCGTCTCCGGTTGTGAGACAATGGGATCTGTCACCACCATCCGTACCAGTAAAACAGGCATTCTCACCATGAACCGGATGGTCAAAGAGTTTTATCTCGGCGAGCACTCTGTTTTGGAAAAAGAGGCTTATCTGACAAATGCTTCTACTCATGTTAAAAATTTGTTGAAAGAGGGAATCACTCTGAATACTAGTCGTAGTACTCCAACTGATAAAGCAATTCTTTCATGGGCAGTTCATGTCTTGGATACAGATATTGAAGTGAAAAGCAGGTGTCCGGTTCTTCGTCCTGATCATCGTGTTGATGAGGCTCCTTTAAACATTAATTCGCAGAAGAAGAAACGAAGTGGGGTTTTGATGAAGAGGGAGGTAGACAACACAGTCCATGTTCCTTGGAAAGGAGAAGCAGAGGCGATTTTAAAGATGTGTTCTAACTACGACGACATTTCAATTTCTGGAAACCCCATAAATTTCGATGATGAACAAAAAGTTAAATTCCGGCGCATCGTTCAACATACGACAGAGAGAAGCCTCCAGTGCACACAATCAAGTTGAACTGGTCGATGGACGTCACCCACTGAAAGAAGATGGTCTGGTACTATTAGGGCTGGTTGGCATCAAAGATGTCAAGATGTTGACCAGCGACAACATTTCCTTAGCGGAAGACATAGCCAGAGAGTGTGGAATACTACTCGATATAGATGATCAGGAAGGAGCAGTAATAACAGGTGAGGCGTTCCCAAACTACTCTGAAAATGAAAGAATGGAAAAAGTTGACAAAATCTGAGTCATGGCCAGCTCATCTCCTAATGATAAACTGCTAATGGTGAAAATATTGAAGAAAAAAAGATGGCATCGTTGCAGTCTCTGGGAACAACTCAAATGATGTATTTGCACTGTTGGAAGCTGATGTAGGAATCTCCATGGGGAACAAAGCTGGCACCGATGTCGTCAAGAAAGTCTCCAATATCGTAATCTTGGATGATAATTTTGTATCTGTGGCCAGACTTCTGAAATCGAGTATATGCATTTCCAACAACACACAGAAATTCATACAGTTTGAGCTCACTCTCAATCTTGCTGCTTTTGCTATCATCTTTATTTCAGCAGCTTGTGCAGGTGAAATCCCATTGGACTCCAGCGACGTGCTGTGGCTGAACTTGATTGTAAATACATTGGCTTCTCTGGCTCTTGCCACAGAGAGGCCCACCGAAGAACCCATCAAGAGGCAACCTGTTGGTAGGAAAGAGCCACTCATATCCAACATCATGTTGAGGAACCTCTTGGGTCAAGTTGTGTATCAGATTTTGTCGTTTTGACATTACTGTTCAAGGTCAAATCGGGTTTTAAGAAGAGAAACACCTTGATCTTAAATGCTTTCCTGCTGTGCCAAGTTTTCAATGAATTCAATGCAAGAAATGTAGAGAGTATCAAAGACGTGTTTAGAGGGATACACAAGGACGTAGCGTTTCTAGTTTTTATTGGAATAACCATCTCTGCTGAGGTACTGTTTATGACATTTTTTTGGGACCAACGTGAGGGTTATTTTGTGATGTTGAACTTGTGGCACTGGGGTATATGTTTCGGATTTGCCGTCATTTCTTGGCCTATCGATTGGATCGTCAAGTGCATACCTGTTCCGAAGGAACCGCTTGTAAACTATCTTACGGATAAGTTTAAGGTGGTGGCTAGCTCAATTTGGTTTGAAAAAATAATTGAAGCCTTAGTCAAATGAATATTGTGTTTGTGTTCTCTTTGGTTTTCTGTAATGTTGTTCTTTATTTATTTTGTGATTGATATTAATGTTTGTTTGTTTGGTTTGTATTGTGGAAACAGTTCATAATTTGACACTTTGTTTTGGATGGAAAATATGTTTATATATTTTTCATTCAGTATTTGTAAGTCTGTTTTGGTAATGGAATAACGGTTTATTTTGGTAATGGAATAGCGGTTAGCTTTCAACCCCACCAAGCATTGATATGGCTTCGGGGGAAAATTGTTTTTGTTGGAAAATTGGTTATTTAATTACCTCATGTATTCTCTTTTTCTTTTAATTATTATTAAGATTTTATATATATTTCGAGTAACCAAATAATGATAAACAAATTTGTCCCAAAAAAAAAAAAGAAAAGAAAAAAAGAAAAAGACAGTGGTAAGGAAAATCCATGTGAAATTTTGTCATCCAATTGAAACGTGGTGTTTATGTAAATGAATTATGGTTATAAAAGTGTGTTAATAGCTTTCAAGTTTCATTTACAAACATTTGGTAAAAATAAAAACAATTACTAATTTATAAAAAAGACATTCAAATAAACTGATTAAAAAGAAAATTGTTGTAAAATATAATTAACATAACATAATAATAATAATAATAGATCAAATATTTTGTGCTCTTAAGCTCCATAACTTTGCTCTCAAAAAAAATAAAAAATAAAAAATAAAAAATAAAAGAAAAAGAAAGAAAAGCCACATAACTATTTGAACCTCGATCCTCTGCTATGCTTATTATTTATCTATTTTCCGCTGAAACTCTGCTATGTTTAATGGGTCCTTATTTATACTCTTCTTTTAATCCAAGCCTTTAAAACAAAAAAAAAAAAAAAACAAAAAAAAACATTTAATTTAATGGCCAGAATAAATAACATATATATATATATATATTATGATATGCATACGATCACGAAAACTCAACTCATGTACAATTCATATGATTTTTTTTTTTTCCTTATTTTCTTTTGTCTAAGTAGGGCAATTTATAAAAGATAGAATTCCATTAACCAAAAAAAAAAAAAAAAAAAGCGTAACAGAGAGAAGCCATGGGAAACCTGGGATCAAGATTTTTGAAGCTTGTAAACCAATAGTCATATCCAACCCAGTGAGGAAAAAAAAAAAAAATTCCCTTTTTAATTTCAACAATAAGTTTTGATTTTTTGCCTTTATTATTTTATTTTTATTTTTTCACAAAACCTCAAGCTTTTCTTTACCATGAATGAAAAACAGATCCAAGGAGGAAAAAAAAAATAGAAAAAAGAAAAATATAGAAACTCTTATACAAAAAAGTAGGTTCGCAAAAACAAATGCAAACCCATCCTCTTATTAAAAAAAAATAATAATAAAAGTAAAAATAAAAAGATGCAAAACCATCAAAACTTCCAATCTTGATCCAAGTAGCTTTTCTGTTCTCTTGAAAATTTATATTTTTTTGAAATTCTATCATTTTTGATAGGTTGAAGAACTTAGAACCCCCCCCCCCCCCCCAAACAAAAAAAAAAAGAAGAAGAAGAAAGAAATGGAAAAATCATATAGGTTGTGCATAAGTGAATTTTAGTAATCATGTGCAAGTCTTTTTTTTTGGCTACGAAAAAGGTTGCTATGAAAAATGGGGGTTGTATTAACCAAAAAAGAGGAAACATATAGAAAACAAGCACAAACAGGTGAAGCGAATTAACCCCTTTCCTTGTTCATCCCCTCGACAAATTCTCGGAAGCAGAGAAAGGGACACATCCCCAGACCAACTAGAAATCAGACCCCATCGAGAAACAATATGAGCTAGTTTATTATTGTTTCTTGTGATCCAAGCAAAATACACAAACTACAAACTTGAACGTAAACCTAGAGTATCCAAAATAAAGCCTACACAGCTTTGATGTCGCTTACGCAGCAGAAATTAAGGTGGCCTTCATCGAAAGCCAGAGTCACTGCCCTAAGGATGGCTATCGCTTCTGCTGCTTTTGGGAGATCTACGGGCTCCTGGTAGACTCGAGCCTTCATAACCCGTCCTTGGTGGTTTTTGACTACTAGTCCAATGCTAGCCGATCCTCCCTTGACAGTTGCATCACAGAAAATTTGCATGACACCAGACGGGGGTGGGTGCCAGGAGATATTATCCGTTGCCAAACCAATTCTACAATTGATGGTCTGATGGTGAAGAGTCCTAGCCACCTTATGCTTTTAAAACCTGTTGATCAAAGCTCTCATATCATCATCCAGAGAGCCCCCAAAGTTTTCAAAGACAAGTCTATTCCGTATCCTCCAAATTGTCTCAAAAGTGAGGGCTGCGAAAATAATGAAATCATTATGATCTGCTGGGTGAACTGGCAGCTGTCCAGTAGGGTTGACTATACGATCAAGGAAAGATTCCAAACTTGTAGGCTGTAAATGTTCCCACTTAACACTCCAAGGGGAGGCCAGCCAAAGAGCTCTAACTACATTGTAGAGAAAAAATAAATGGACTTCAGTTTCAACGCTGTCACAGCCAAAGGGGCAGTTAAAGTTCTCTAAGGACCACTATCTTTGCAGTAGGATAGATCTCACCGAGAGACCATGAGACGACATCTTCCACAAAAGGAACTTTAGTCAGTCATGGATATTACTATTCCAAAGGAACTTCCACCAAGTAGAAGCCTCACTCATTCGAGATCTTTAAAACTTGTACATTGTCTTAACTTGAAATTTACCAGCCTTGTTCCCCCACTATATCAACTTGTCATCTAAGGACACGTTGCCCCAAAAATTCTCAAGATGTTTCGAACTGAGGCAGAATCAAACAGGCATTCCAACAAATTTCTGTTCCATTCATCGTTATCTTGAAGAAGAGAATCTACCATTCCAACCTTGAGTTTAGCAGAGTTTGGATTTGGATTAGGCCTTAAATTGGGGTTGTCGGGAATCCACAGATTCTCCTAGAAATTAATATTATCCCCTCTTCCCACTCAAAAACAGATGCCCTTTGCCAAGCCAGACAAATGCTCAGAACACCTCTCCACTACCAGGAATGAGTTCTCTTTCGTTCAGCATGCATAAACGACAAATGTGGGAAGTATTTGGCCTTGAGGGCACGAACCCAAACTAGCTCCGAGTTTTGCTCCAGATACCACCCAAGCTTGCACAATAACACCGTGTTAACATCTTCCAACCTCCGAATACCCAAGTCTCCCTGCATTTTAGACATACAAACTCGGCTCCATGCTACTGGAGTGAAATGCAATGTAAAGCAGGCCGAACCCTTCCAAAGAAAATTTTTGGCAAGCGTGTCTATGTTCTTGCACCAACCTAATGCCAGTTTATGTGTAGAGAGAGTATACAAAGGAATAGTTGTGATCACAAACTTAACCAAAATTGCTCGGCCTGCCTAGGACAAAAGATTGGCCTTCCAACCTTGGAGCCTGATTTCAACTCTCTTCTTTAGTTCCTCAAAATCCTTGCTTTTGTTACTTCCAGTGAAGAGAGGATTCCCTATATATTTAGCGTCCTTTGGTAACTCTTTGACATTTAGGATATGTTTGAGCTTGGCTTTGAGTGTGCTAAGAACGTTCTTGGAGAAGAAACAACCAGACTTAGCAAGGTTAGCCAATTGTCCCATCCAATTACAATAGTGTTTCATACAATTGGTTACTTACTGCACTTCTGTCTTATTTGCTTTGCAAAATATCAAAATATCATCCGCAAAAAAAACATGGGAAATAGGTGGACTCGTTCTTCCAAGCTTGATGCCATGAATCTTTCCATCTAATTCTAGATTATAAAGTAATCTGGACAGCAATTCAGCAAAAATAATATAGAGATAGGGCAAAATGGGATCACCTTGGCGAATTCCATGTTCCATCTTTATCATCCCACAAATACTACCGTTGAGTAGAAGAGAAGCAGAATCACTAGAGTAACACTGACTTAGAAGACTAGTTACTATTGTTAAAAAGCCTAGCTGAACAAGAATTTTATTGAGCACACTCCAATTAACACGATCATACGCTTTGTGCATATCAAATTTGATCCCAACGAGTCCACTCGATCCCTTATTTGTCTTAAAGGAGTGACAAATTTCATTGACCAAGATGGTGTTTTCTCCAATCCAATGCCCGATAATGAAAGCTGTTTGGTTCGGGAAAATGATTTTACCCAAGAGGGGTCGCAGGCAATCAACCAGCAGTTTGGAGAAAACTTTATAAATGGTGTTGCACAAGCTAATCGGGCGAAGGTGGTTTAAATGAGTCGGGAATTTGGATTTAGGAATTAGAACTAAGGTTGTTCTTTTCGACGCTGAGGGAATTATACTAAAGATGAAACTGTCTTGAATAGATTTAACAACATCGTCACCGACGACGTTCCAAAACCAATGAAAAAAGCAAGCAGGCATTCCATCGGGATCGGGGGACTTAAAAGGATTCATCTTTTTATAACTTCCATGATTTCCATCTCTGAAGGCATAGCAGAAAGCATGCTATTCTCGTCCCTTGTGACAACCGGACTAAACAGAGTAAGCAACGGCGGACAATGCTCCACATCCTCGCCCGTGAACAATTCTGTGAATTTTTCCAGTAAATGTCTTCCTACAGCCTCCCTAGAAACCAACCATTCACCATTTTCATCCTTAAACGCCCCTAAAAACAGTCTTCTCCAATTGGCCAAGGCAGAAGCATGGAAAAATTTTGAGTTCCTGTGGTCCAAAATTCCTCACCGGAACCCTAGACAAGCCCTGATCCCAGGGAAACCCTACCGGATCCTCCAATGGAAAATCCAGCAGAACCTCCCCTAAAGGTTGGGCTTACCAAAATTTTCCTGCACTGAAAACACACTTCTAAATGCACCATTTTATTCCTCCCACTTTACTACAAAATATTACCATAAATTTCAGCACTTCAAATAAATGACAGGGAACTAATGCAATAATTAAGGAAATATATCCTATGGTATACAGAGCATCATAAGAAACAATTAAGTACGAAAGTTTTACAACAAGGTAGAAAGAAAATTACATAATAAGAAACGAAGGAAAGAAGACTTCTCGAAGTTTCGGGAATGATCAAACTGTCGAGCTCGTCCTGATCGAACAATGTCTACCACCTGAGTCTAAGGGAACGAAATTTGAAAACATGAGATGCTAATCATCTCAGTGAGTGACCCAGTCTACTAGCTACTAATAATCAAGTAATTTAATAATAAGTAAATGAATAAATAATTATTAAATAAATAAATACATGAATGGTTTAGTAATAACGGTTGAAAATAATTTTTTTCTCAAAACCCTCACGGTCACTCAGTTGGAAATGTTCCCTTTTTACAACGTTGTCACAAAACCCGATGCTTTATGCCCAAGATTCAGAAAAATAATTAACCAAATAATTTACAAATAAAACACAACAAATTAAGAATCCAAAATTAGAATGAGAATAATAATAGAATGAGATTAAACTTTTGTAACAATCCTAAAAGATTATTAACATATTATCAACAGATAATACAAAGATATCAATGATAATCATATTAAAACAATTCAGAAAATAATCAAATAATTAGAATAACTCAATTAATTGCACAATTAAATAAAGGAATAATTTAATCAATTAAAACACCCATTTAAAATAAATGTTAAGAATATAATAAAATGAAGGAAAATATAATATATTAGAATGGATTTCAAAATACCAAAACAATTTGAATAATAATGTCGTAAAAACATTTTTATAAAAATTGCGTAGCCTTTAAATTTAAATAATTAATGAAACACTATTAAATATATTTTATTAAAAATCAGGTCATGAAAACCATTTGATGCACACACTATATACTAGTGGCACCAACGGTACCCAGCATCTCGAGCACCGCCAGACAGGAGGTTAAAGAGAGAAACCGGCATACGGTTGCGTGCCATCCCACCGCGTCATTGCTAACAGGCGTTCCGGCCATGGAAGGGCAGCCTACCTTCATCCGATGGCAACCACAGGACAACCCCATAAATCACCTGTGCGCTACTCACACCTACCTGCGCGCTAATCATATCAATGTACGCACTAATCATATTCACATATACAGAACACCAGTACATGTGTGGTGCATCTAAAAACTCGTAAATCATAAAATCAATATTTGTATAAAATACCACCGGGTTTATCTTATTCATTTAAACCCATAAATTTTTCATATTTCTTTTTTAAAATCATCATCATAAATCCATTGTATAAATTCCATAAATTTCAAATCTATCAACTCTTAAGTTCATCAGTTCAAATATATGAATTTTCCTAATGGCATAAAGTCAAATCTTTAATATTCCAACGTATAAATATTTTTAAACATAATAATTCAAACCCATATCTTTCTCAAAATTTCAAAAATTAATTTAAATCAACATATCCTTTGAACCCATATAAACTTCATAAATAATTAAATTCCACGATTCCTCAATATATAATAAATTTAAAATAAATAATTTCCTTCAAATCCATACAATCAATCCATACCAAAGTAGTATTAAATCACATAATTTCATAAGTATTAAAATCATATAATTATGCACAATAAATCTAATAATAAACATAACAATAAATTAAAGGAATTAAATCCACAATTCCTTTAATTCACAAATATATTTTTGGCGCCAAAACACACATTGAAATTATCATAAATTAACAATATAAAATTAAAGAGTAATTTTATTAAATCACTAACACATAAAACATAATTTCCAAATAATCAGTTAACACAAAATATATAATTAATCACCCAAAACAATTTTGAAGGTGGGTCACTTACCTCGAGCACACAATTAACCCAAGATCCTCCATGGGATCAATTCCACGACGCACATGTGCTCCTAGAACAATAATATTACACAACTCAAATAAATTAATATTTTATTCGGATAAATAATACCCGGTACCCGGGGGGGACTAACACAAACGACAACAAAAATTTACGAGTAATATACCGAATCGAAGCTTGTGAAAGGAGGATTACGAATCTGGTCTTACTTCCTGGAGATCGGATCCGTGGTGGCCGGAATCTTGCCGAAAAACTCTCGGATTTTAAGTCCTCGATTCTCTCAATCTGTCGCGAATTGGGGAAAGTGGACACTGGATTTGGGTTCAGGGGGTCAGAATTAATGGGAAAGGATGGGCGGTGCAACTGGAAACTCATCGGAAAGTCGATTTCTCGATGAGCCACCGTGGTCACTGGAATCCGCCACCGCCGGCGGCGCGTCCGGTGGCCACTGGCAGTGATTTTTGGTGGGAAGGTAGATCGGGGAATGGGTGACTCAACGGGACTGGCGGTGAAGCAAACGGAGGCCGGAATAGGAAGAAATCTGGGTTTGAAGTAATTGGAGCCGCCGCCCGAAAAAGCCTTGATCCGGGCGCGTCAGCGGTCGGTTGGTGGGTTGTGTTTCTCTCTCTAGCTCTCTCTCTCTCTCTCTCTCCGCCCCTCTTTCTCTCTCCTTCCCCGGCTCATGCGTTTTGCCAAAATAAAGCCACCCGTGGGTGACACTGTTCCCTCATGGGATTGGCTGAAAATGCTACATGTGGCACACACTGTTTCCTCAAGTCAAAATATATTAAAATATTACGGTATTCGAAAAACTTTGCATGTCCATAACTTTTTAACCAGATGTCCAATTTAAGCGTACCGCTAGTCTATGAACTCATATCGACGAGTACTTCACAACCATGCATGAGTCAAAGCTCAACTTTGCATGAACAAAAAGTCAACTTCGGCACCCCTTGAACAATTTGGACCTCAACTTGTTTTGCTCATAACTTTCAAACCGTAGCTCCGTTTTTTACGTGCTACTAGTCTATGAACTCGTGCCAACGTGTACTTCGTAACGGGACCTGGGTCAATGTGAAATTCCATCAAGAACAAAAAATCAACATTTGACCCCTTCTCGGTCAATGACGATCAAACCCGGTCAATCTTGGTCAAATTTTAGAAATTCCAATGTACTTCGGGATGGGGTGTTACATCTTGTCCCCGGCTTGGAGCCACAATTCCCTCGACTTTTGTCTCCAGATGAGGTCCTGTCTGTAAAGCCATTCATCCAGATCTCGCTGCACCCCTTTCATGCGCTTTAGGACATAAGTTGAAGGTTCCAAGCGTTGAAGATAACTAAGTGGATTTTCTAAGACCTTAATTCTTGTTTGACAAAATCCAAAGCTCCTTTTATTCCATTTTTTAGTGCCATTGCCGTATGCTGAAGCTTTGCAGATAAGGATACTCTTCAAACTCCACTACTAGCATCCTCCCATGCCTTAGTCACAATGCTTTCACACGTAGGATCACGAACCCATGCTTCTAAAAAATGAAAAGGTCTGGGGGTTTTGCTGTGATCCATAGAAAGCAAAAACATAATCAGCACATGATCTGACCGTGAAGCACATAGATGGATAATGCCTGCCTTATCAAAGTGTAGCCGCCACTCAAGACTAACCATAGCCCTATCTAGCCGTTCTCGTATGTTAGCTTGTCCCCCTCTCTTGTTACACCAAGTAAAAGGCTGACCAGTAAATCCCAGATCAATAGCTCCCATGGATTGAGAAAAGTTTCTCAAATAAAAATTTGTCTTTCCAGAGACTCTCCTGCCACCCCTTTTCTCATCTTAAGATATGACATCATTAAAATCTCCTATACAAATCCACTCATCGAAACCCTGAGAAATGCAACAACATAAAGAGTTCTAGAAATCATGTCTCAATGTTCTTTCAGCAAGACAATAACAAAGCCAAATCCAACATAACCCCAGGTAGGACTTTACTGTGATTCCAATGATCCACTCAGAACTAAAGGTCACTTCCCAATAACACTCCTCTTTCCACATAACAGCCAAATTCCCTTTACAGTTAAGAGTACCTACTGCATGCCAATGGTCAAACTAGAGGGAATTACCTAACTGTGCGAACTTCTCTGAACTTAACTTGATCTCAATGAGAAAGAGAACCTGGGGGGAGGAATTCCTAATCAAGCCTCGGAGGCTTCTAATTGCAGAGGGCCTCCCTAGTCCTCTGCAGTTCCAGGACAATAACTTCATTGGGGAGGAAGGGGCATGGTAAGGCCCGCTTCCTCAGCCAAACTATTGTAAGGACAAACTTCACCATTCTGCGAACTTAGAACTTCCTCCAAGAACCGACGCCTTACTCTATTCTTCAAACTAGAACTCTTTTTTTGATCTTTTTCTAATTTTCAGACTCATATGTAAGGGATCAGGGTGGGCCACATAAGGGAACTTGAGTGTCTCATTAAAAGTCCCTGCGGGGTTAGCAGAAGTAGGGTTCAGCAAGGTTTGAGCTTTAAAGGCTGTTGAGGTGGAAGTAGAAATCAGCTCTTTGGTAACTAATAAACTCTCATCCAAATCACTTAGGCCAGCCAAGATGCTTTTTCGTTTCTAACCCATCTGTTTTTCTACTTTGTGAGTAAGTAAATTGCCACCTTCAAAGGTCGAACTCTCACGGGCCCAGTTCTTTGGCCCACTGACCTTTGCAATTGAAGCAGGATTCAAAAATTCAAATGTAGTAGGCTCTCGGTCCCCGAATTGAACTTGATTGATGTTGGATAGACACACCATCCCCCTCTTCCATGTGCCTCGGTATAAGTGGCTCAGACTGAGACGTCACCTCAAGGTTAAAGCCAATCAATTTGGAATCGTTCGATCTACGTCCCCACTGTGTTGACTCACCAATGAACCCCGAAGCTCACCGTTCACCACCATCCAAGTTAATGAGGGCTTCTTCCTCACCACCCACACCCTAAACTGGATTGCTATCACTAGAGAGTGGATCAAAGATTTCTTTCCGAGATAATTCCATTCTCCTCAGGGAACTACCTTCAACTACAATAGAATAAGCATCTGCCTCTGCATGAATCCAAGGACCATACAGATACCCATCTGAGAGTTGATTATGAAGGGTTGGGTGAGCACAAGCAGCGTTGCCATGTCCGATAACACCACAATTGTAGCAAAATTCCGCCAAACGTTCATAGCAGAACTTGGTCCAGATCTTACCGTGTCCAATTTTCTGCATGAAACCAATGAGAAGAGGTTTTCTCACACCCACTTTGACTTGGATTCTCATGTAACGAGTACCCACAATGTTTGTTCGAGAAGCTGTGTCTCATTGAAGCACTTCCTTAAATAAACCCTCGATTGTAACAACATTGTCCCTGGTCATGTACTGGAGAGGGAGACCATGGATCTGAACCCATAATGAAGAAAAGCTAAAATCTAAGTCATTAATTGCCATCTTGTGACCCCATTCTCGTAGCAGAAGGTGTGAACCAGAGAGAGACCAAGGTCATTTGGCCCAAATATAGTTGCAGTCAAGTGCTGTTTTGAAAACAAACAAAAAGATGTTCAGACCTAATTGTTCCATCTCGACTGACTCCTATGTAAACCAAACTCTTTTGATAATCACTAAAACTTTGCCTTGATTAACAATTTTGTCGGATAGAATTTTTCCCACTAAACGGCATTGTGATACCTTTTTTGCACTTTGTTCATCGGCTATCAAACTTAGCTCTGGGTGTTAGGACCCGTCCAGAATTCCTCCCTGGAACACTAGACAAGCCCTGATCCCAGGGAAATACCACCGAACCTTCCAACGGAAAATCCGGCAGCACCTCCCCTAAGGGTAGGACTTACCAAAAATTACCTGCACTGAAAACACACTCCTATAAACATCCCCTTATTCCTCCCACAATACTACAAATTGATTTCCACAAATTTTCAGCACTTCAAAGAATGACAGTAACTCAATGCATAAATCAAATGCATCCAATACAGTATACAGAGCATTATACAAATGAATGTGGAATTTAATACAATGACAGATAAAGAAGTAATACAAGATGGAGAGGAAAAAGAGAGGAAATACTTCTTGGACTTTCGGCAACGAACTGAGACGTTGGGCTCACCTCGGACAATCAACGTCTCCCAACCTGGACCTAGGGGAACGGAATTTAAAAACGTGAGATGCTAATTATCTCAGTGAGTGACCCTAACTACTGAACACCTTTAATATTGATAATATAACAAATAAAGAAATTTAATTAATACCAGTAATTAAATAGATAAATAAATAATAAACAATTGAGGTAATAATTTCTCTCAAAACTCTCACTATTCACTCCGTTGGAAATGTTCCCCTTTTAAAACATTTTCACAAAACCCGATATTCGTATTTCCCGAAACCAAGGGATCAAATAATTTAATAAACAACAAATAAACAAATAAATAAATACCCCAAATATAAATAAAATGTAATAAATTATAATAAATAATTTTTGTATTCTTTGGGGTTTGAAATTTCTATCCGAAAAATTTGTACTTGACGCACCACACCATATACCAGTGATGCCCTCCGATACCCAGCGTCCCGAGCACCGACTGGCGGGGAGATTAAAGAGAGAAACTTGCAAACGGCACTTCGGCATCCCGACAGTACCGCTGCTGAAACCGTCATCCCGGCCAAGGAGGGGGGCGGCTATGTGCACTATATCAAACCTGCCTGCCCACGGTCCAATGGCAACTCACGGGAGACATAATACTTGCGCGCTAACCATATACATACACCAAAACACCAATACTGTATGAGTGCGTCTAAAATAATTATTAAATCATTTATAACCGTACCGTTCTTTCCAAAATTACCGTGAGAAATATACCAATTCTCACATTTACAATCCCACATATTTCCATTTAACAAACCCGGTACGAAAACATCGATAACCAATAAAAATAATTTTTCTCGCAACATGCGGTTCAACAAATAATATACCACGGGCATAATTATGAAAATTAAACCACCAAATTAAACAAATAATTTTCTTAAAATATTCAAACCAATTATACCAAAAAATAATATAAAATCCAGACACAATTAATTGCTGAAAATACTTGCTCATATGTACTAAATACCATTTAATCACAATAAAATAATAATCGGGAATTTCTTAATGACCCCAAATTTCCGTTTAGCACCAATGGGTAAATATATAAAAAATAATATATATTTTTTTCCCGATTATATTTAAAATACACCACATGAGCATAAATTCCAGATATCAAATTAACACGACATAAATATAATTAATTGCCCAAAATAGTTTTCAAGGTGGGTCACTCACCTGGAGCACGCAATTAACCTAAGATCTTCCATGGGATCAATTCCACGACTCACCCGTGCTCCTAGAACACAATTCACACATAGTCAAATAAATTAATATTTTATTCAGGTAAATAATACCCTGTACCTGGGGGTTAAACACAAACGTTATCCAAAATTGTCTAATAATATACCGAATCAAAGCTTGTGGAATGAGGATCGTATTACCGGTCTCCATTGACCCCAATTCCGCCGGCGGTGGCCGGAATTTGGCCGGAAAGCTTCGGCCGATTTTGATCTCCTCGTATCTCGCAAACCGCTTCGAATTTTGGAAATTGGAGGCCATATTTGAACTGAGAGGACCCAAAATAGGAGGAGAGGGGTGGCAATTTGGACTGGGCTGGCCAGAAACGGCGAGAATCGCCGGAAAAATTTCAACCCGCCGCCGTGACTTCACCGGCCCGATCTGGGCGCGTTGCCGGCCGGCCGGTCGCCAAATTTGGCTAGTGAGCTCGCCGGCATGTGGTTTTGGACCGTGGCCGGCGTGTGTGGCAAGGTGGTGGCCGGAAATGGTGAACACGGGAGAGAGAGAGAGACAGCCGGTGGGAGAAAAATGAAGGAGAAGGAAGAAGGAGGAAGAAGAAGAAGAAGAAAGAGAACGGGGCTGGGTCCCCTTTTTTCCCACGTGGGGGAAAGAGAAAAAGAAAAAAAAGAAAAGAAAAAGAAATAAAAGAAAAGAAAAGAAAATAAAAATAATTAAATAATATTAAAAAAATAATATTATTATATAAAATAACCATAAAATAATATGGTATTAAGCATGGTTGACATGTGGCATCTCAACATGGTGACACATGGTCACATTTATTAAGTTACACGTGGCACATCGTTACACGTTTAAAAAAATAATATTAAAATAATACGGTGTTTGAAAAACTCTACAGGTCCATAACTTTCAAACCACATGTCCAAATCGGATGTGCCGCTAGTCTACGGACTCGTATCGACGAGAACTTTACAACCATACATGATTCAAAGCTCAACTTTGCATGAATAAAAAGTTAACTTTGGCATCCCTTGGACAGTTTGGACCTCAACTTGTTTTGCTCATATCTTTCAAACCGTATATCCGTTTTGAACGTGTTACTAGTCTACGAACTCGTGCCAATGTGTACTTCGTAACGGTACCTCATTCAACCTAGAATTCCAACTGGAACAAAAAGTCAACTTTTGACCCCTTTCGGTCAACGGTCAAAGGTCAAAGTCAACGGCCAGCGGTCAACCTCGGTCAAAGTTGGAAAACTTCCGTTGTACTTTGGGACGGGGTGTTACACTGGATACTAAGTTCTCCGTTGTAGTTTGGGCCTTCCATTGAGAAGAAGCAAGGGGGACTGTCACTAAGTTGGTCGTAGAAAGTATACCAAGATACTTAACTAAATAAACAGCATATATTCATTGCACCAATTGTGTCTATTTTTCTTTTGGTTTTTATGTATATAAGTTACCTATAAAAAAAAGATATTTTTGTATAAAAGAGAGAACAATGGATACCAAATTTTGTATACCAATAAGCATATATGTGCAAGTCATATGCAATTAAATGATGTATCATGTATTGATTAAGTGAATAGCATAGACAAGGAACCTAAACATATGGCAAAGAATCCCGAATATTTCACTATTGTTCCTTTCAGTAAAGATATTTGCAACTTTAAAAAATAACTCATCATCATCAACAATTTCTAGAATCTCATTTAAAACTTGTATCACTTACACGCTACAACCAAGTTATCTTTACCTTATTTATTATACCATCAAGTAAAGAATTTATTTTGTTGAGATAGCTACTCCCTACTCCAACATTTTTAGAATCTATTTTCCTCTTTCTCTTTCTCTATTAGAATTCCAATTGTGTTATTGCAGCATGACCTTCAAACAATTGTGTTATCCCATTTATTTTTAAGAAGAAGTGTGTTTATTGGAGAATGGTAAAAAGAAAAAATTGTTGGAGACTGTGGCTGGAAAATTTACTTATTTTTAAAAAGAAGGGTCTGCTAGGCTAGGGCGCAAAGCCTGGAGATGACACTTTGAAAATTTGAAGGGAGTTAGGAGGTACTAAAGCCTGATCAGTTAGAACAAAAACAACAAAACGTATTTTAAAAAAAAAAAATGAAAAGCTATTACCAAACTTGGAAAATGCAAAAGCGGAGAAAAGGAAAAGAGGAAAAGAAAGAAACAGGGCCAATGTATAAATTTTATGTCGGACAATGGGCCATGCTCTCTCAAATGGGTGAGACCCATATGGACCTACTTACATGTGTAGATTCCATCAACTTGTAAGAGTAGGGAGTTGTGCTTTTGAAACCACCAGAAATTTGTCCTTTGAAAAAGAACGAAAAGTAAGGGAATACAAACAAGAATAGAAAAAGACATTAAGCTTATTTAAAAACACATTGCATAGATGTTTTTATGGAAATCCTTCAACTCAAAAATCTTGTAATCTAAGTGCTACCATCGCCAAGTTTGAAGGCTTAATTATAGTTGTAAAATTTTAACAGATATGCCAACTTTTACCATACCAACTTTTTTTTATTAATAAAAAAAATTAAAAATCATGTAAGATTCACAGTCCAACCATTTTGTTGGAAGAAAATACCACTCATCCTAGAGAGTAATGATTTTAAAATATTTAATCCGATCAAACTCTTCTTTTCCATAATTTTCCATTTCAAGGAAAACTATGCATGAATATATATATATATATATATATATGCAGCACAATAAATTTGTTTTTTTTTTCCTTCTAAACGTCATTTTAAGAGAGTGGTATTTTCTTTTTCCCTAAATAGATGTCTTGAGGAATGATTTAAATTATACAGTTTTTTTCCCCATAATAACATGGTTTACGCGATTAAGTAATTTTAAGAAAGATTAAAGGTCTCATGTACAATTTTCCAAAAACTAACAGTTAAAATGCCCCAGCTAGTCAACTAGTTTTTTTAAAATTTTTTTTTTTTTATCATTTACAATGATTTCCACACTTTTCATTTCAATGTCACAAATTTATGACCTTCTAAATATAGAAACTAATAAACTAGTTCAGGGTAGTAGTTTTTGATATTTTAGGAAAGACCGAGGAGAAATTTAAATTTTAATTACCTTTGTCCATGGATTCATCTCTAATATATCCTTGGCTTTAGAGAGCTAGAGAGCTATTAAAAGAAAAGTCAAATACTTAGAGGGTATGGCTGCTGAATTTCTAGGTGAAAAGAGATGGAAAGTTTTAAAAGTGAAATAAACAGTAATTCTAGAGGCATAAAAGTTTTCTCCCGAATTTATTTACTAAATTGCATGGCATAATTTTATTGGCTCATTTTCCATCAATCTTAGAGTATATATATATATATATATATGTATATATATTTTTGTCAATCTTCAAGTACTAATGTTATGTCATATTATTTTCTAAATAAATTTTATGAAAAAAACTAATATCTCTAGTATTATCCTAAAATAAAAGTATGGTTATCCAAGTCTTTTTGGCTTGATCACTTTCTAATTTTTTTAATAATGATTGTGTCCATTAATTGGTGGGAGGTTGAGGAAGTGTCAGTGTCAGGATCCGTCCAAAATTGCTCATTGGAACCCTAGACAAGCCTTGAAAGCCTACTGAATCTTCCAATGGAAAATCCGGCAAAACCTCTCCTAAGGGTTGGACTTACCACAAATTTCCTGTACTGAAAACATACTTCTATAAACACCACCTTATTCCTCACATCTTACTACAATTTGTTTCCACAAATTTACAGCACTCCAAAATAATAATAGGGAATTAATGCAGTATTTAATAAAATGTGTCTAATACAGTATACAGAGCATTATACAAATAAATATGAAATTAATACAATGTCAGATAAAGAAGCAATATAAGATGAAGAGGAAAAAGGGAGGAAATGCTTCTTGGACTTTCGGCAATGAACTGAGACATCGGGCTCGTCCCGGATGATCAACATCTCCCAATCCTTGTACCTAGGGGAACAGAGTTTAGAACTATAAGATGTTAATCATCTCAGTGAGTGACCCTATCTTCTATACAATTATAATAGTAACGATAATTATAGTACATTTGATTAATTAAAAATAAATAAGTAAATAAATAATAATTAATTAAAAATAATATTTTCTCTCAAAACCCTCACCATTCACTCCATTGAAAAGGTTCCCCTTTTAAAACATTTTCGCAAACCCAATCTTTTATGCCCCAAAAATCAAGGAATAATTAATTTAATAAATAATTAAATAATCCAAATGCAAATAAAATGTAATGAAATATAATAAAATAAATTTAGAATACTTGAATTAAAGGAATATAACATAAATCAATATATAATTTGTAAAATTTGATTTAATAAATCAAAATAAACAATACCAAAAATATAATTTAAATAATTACAAATAATCATGTAAAATAAGTGGTAGAAAATTACTATAATATTCATTTTGAAATATTCAACCAATCTATATAATATTTTTATGGCAAGATGTATTTTAAAAACATTAATTTAAAATAAGTTATATAAAATACGAATAAATACATTTTAGAAAATACTAATTGGAAATAGGTAATAAAACAAATTAAATTCATTTAATTTAAATGCTACTTTAAAACTTTAAGATTTGAAATTTATATCTGAAAAATAATACTTGACGCACTACACTATATATCAGGGATGCCCTATAATACCCAGCGTCCCGAGCACCATTTGGTGGGAGGTTAAAGAGAGAAACTTGCATGCGGTCGCTTCGGTGTCCTCGACAGCGTCGTTGCTTAAACCGTCAGCCCGGCCATGGAGGGGGGCGGCTTATGTGCACCTTATAGAACTTGGTTGCCTTCGGTCCAATGGCAACTCACGGGAGACATTATAACTTGCGCGCTCATCCACATATACAGTACAGAACACTAGTATTGTATGAATGCGTCTAAAACAAATAACCAAGTTTATTATTAAAATACCCAATTTTTCTAAAATTCACCGTGGGAATTATACCATTTTTTAAATTCACCATCCCACATTTTTCTTTAATAACACCAGCATAAATCCATCAATAATATATAATTTTTCTCATATCATAAAATCAATTAGATAATATTTCAAGTGCATAAATATATATTTTGAGAGCACCATAACTTAAATCAATATTTTTCTTGAAATCTTTAAAATCAAATCATACCAAAAACAATATTAAAACCACATGAATTTCATATATAATTTAATTCCACAAATCCTCAATACGATAAAATAATTTCCACAATGCATAAATTTATATAAATGCATTTTTTATTAATCAAAATAAATTCACAAATAAATTCCGTAATAAATCAAATAATATTACTTTTACAATTCCTTTAAATATCAAATTGTCATAAAATCTAGATTTCCATAATTTATCAAAAATCATATATTTCAATTTATTCAAATATGGGCATCAAAATTTAATTCACAATTTATCTAACAATTAACATAAAATAAAAACATTCAAATATTAAAATATCACAATAATTAATTTGACTTCCAAAATTAATTTCGAAGGTGGGTCACTCACCTCGACCACGCAATTAATCCAAGATCCTCCATGGGATCAATTCCACGACGCACACGTGCTCCTAGAACAACAATATTACACAACTCAAATAAATTAATATTTTATTCGGATAAATAATACCTGGTACCCGGGGGGACTAACACAAACGTTAACCAAAATTTACGAGTAATATACTGAAACGAAGCTTATGGAACGAGGATCGCATTACTGGCCTCCATTGACCCAATTCCGTTGGTGGTGGTCGGAATTTGCCCGAGAAGTACCGGCCAAACTTCACCTTCTCATAACTCGTGAACCACTTCGAATTTAAACAATTGGAGACCATATTTGAACTCAGAGGACTCAAAATAGGGGGAAAGGGGTGGAAGATCGGACTGGACTGGCCGAAAACGGTGAGAATGGCCGAAAAACTCAAACTCACCGCCGCCAACTTCACCGGCCCGATCTGGGCACGTCCGACGGCGTTTGGCCAGGAAATATGGAGGGTGGCATCCCCGAGGAATGGGCTCCTTCCCTGGTCGGAATTTCAGAAACGGCAAGGACCCGAAAGGAGGAAAAGGAAAGGGAAGGAAAGAAGAAGAAAGAAGAAGAAGAAGAAAGGCTCGGGGGGGCTGGGGGGTGCTTTTCCCACGTGGGGGAAGAAAAAAAAGAAAAGAAAAGAAAAAGAAAAGAAAAAGAAAAAGAAAGGAAAAGAAAATAAAATAAAATAATTAAATAATATTAAAATAATATATTGTATAGAATAATAATAAAATAATATGATACTTAATCATGATTGACATGTGGCATCGCCCATTGTGACACATGGCACCCTTTATTAAGTCACACGTGGCACACTGTTCACATATTTAAAAATAATATTAAAATAATACTGTATTTGAAAAATTCTACAGGTCCATAACTTTCAAATCACATGTCCAAATCGGACGTACCACTAGTCTATGAACTCGTATCGACGAGTACTTCACAACCATGCATGAGTCAAAACTCAACCTTGCATGAACAAAAAGTCAACTTCGACACCCCTTGGACAATTTGGACCTCAACTTGTTTTGCTCATAACTTTCAAACTGTAGCTCCATTTTCGACGTGCTACTAGTCTATGGACTCATGACAACGTGTACTTTTTAATGGTACCTCGGTCAATGTGAAATTCCATCAAGAACAAAAAGTCAACATTTGATTCCTTCTCGATCAACGACAGTCAAATCCGGTCAACCTTGGTCAAATTTTAGAAATTCCGATGTACTTCAGGACGGGGTATTACAGTCAGAGGATTTCATAAAAAGAAAGAAGAGTATTATTTGTTGGGGCAACGTGGCTTAGTTTGAAACTTCGAAGTTAATCCGAGGGTGTGTGCCGTATAGTAAGTTTTTTTTTTTTTTAAATAGTAAATAAATAAATTAAAGAAGCAGTTTGTTAATAAAGTAGCTAGGTATTATTTATTATCAAAAGTTATATGAATATTGAAAAATGTTTTTTTTTTTAATAATTTCTTAATTTTCTAACTTTTTTTTTATTTTAATAAAAGCGATATTATCTCGTTAGGATAAAATAGGACCAATATCCTTTTTTACAACTAAAGGGAGAGCCATGAAGGACCCTTTTCCCCAATAAAAGCGATTGTACTTAATTAAGCTCTTGCAACAAAAAGAGAGAGCCATGAAGGCCTCTTAGCTACCATATTGGTTTCTCTGGATGATCAAAGAATCAAAGTAGCTTACTTTGGACTTTAATTATACATTCCACCATATATTGCCCTCCACAGCAAGACATTCTTCCTTCCCCTTGAAGCAACAAGAAAGCCTGAAAAAGTTGCATTAAATGCATCCAAGTCGTATCCAAAATTTAAAATCTAGATTGAATAAATGGCTCTTTTGGAATTAAGCTAAAAACTAAATTTAACTAGTGATTTTGAGTGCATATAAATAAATAAATAAATAAATGACATTTGAAAAGAGAATGCGGTCCAATGGCAACTCATGGGAGACATTATAATTTGCGCGCTCATCCACATACACAGTACAGAACACCAATATTGTATGAGTACATCTAAAACAAATAACCATATTATTTTTAAAAATAACATTTTTTCCAAAACTCACCGTGGGAATCATACCATTTTTCAGATTCACCATTCCACATTTTTCTTTAATATCACCAGCATAAATCCATTAACAATATATAATTTTTCTCATATCATAAAATCAACTAGATAATATTTCAAGTGCATAAATATTTATTTTGAGAGCACCATAACTTAAACCAATATTTTTTTTGAAATCTTTAAAATCAAATAATGCCAAAAATATTATTAAAACTATATGAAATTCATATATTCTCAAAATAATATAAACGCATTTGTTATGCATTATAAAATCAACATCAAACTCAACAATAATTAATTAAAAACTTTAAACCATAATTCCTTTAAAATCCCAAATACATTTTTCGCAACAACACATATATTAAAACCATTATAAATCAGCATTGTAAAATTAAATGGAAATTCCTTTAAATATTGAACATATATTAAAATTCACATGAAAACTTTCTAATTACACAATATTCCAACAATAAAATTTAACAATTATAATAAAATTCCATATCCATAAAATTTTTGAAATCAAAATATTTTTTTGATGCACAAATAATTATAATTCATTCAAATTTGGCATCAAGATTTCAAATATAAATTTACTAAATATTCAACACATAAAACAGATTCTTCCAATAACCAATTAACACAAAATATATATATTTTAACATCCCAAAATAATTTTGAAGGTGGATCACTCACTTCGAGTACGCAATCCAACCAAGATCCTCCATAGGATTAATTCTACAGCTCAGACGTGCTCCTAAAACAACAATATTACATAGGGTCAAATAAATTAATATTTTATTCGGATAAATAATATCCGGTACCCGAGGGGTTTAACACAAACGGTGTCCAAAATTCATAAATAAGGTATCAATGGAAATCTAAGGGGACGAGGAATACGTTACCAATTTCCGTTGGACTCAATTTGATTGGCAATGACCGGCAGAATGGACGAAAAGTTTTGACCGAACTTCAACTTGTTGTATCTCCCAAATGATAAGGAATTGAGCTGAATGGACCTCAAAATTGAGCTCTGGAGGTCCAAAATAGGTGGAAAGGAGTATCAATTTGGCCGGGTGGTGGTCGGATTGCTGACTGATCCAATCTTGCCATCGCCGGCAACGAAGCCCGATCCGGCCACATCCGGCGACAGTTGGGCACCATTTTCCGGCTACTGGCCGAATCTTCCCCCTCTTCCTCCCATCAGGCGCATGTGGCTTCATATGATCGAAAAAAAAAAGAAAAACGGGATGAAGCCAAGAGGGAGAAGGAAGGAAGAAGGAAGAAGAAGAAGAAGAAGAAGAAAAGAAAAGAAAAAGAAAAAGAAAGAAATTTTCGTGAGCGTTTCCCCAGGTGAGGAAAAAAGAAATTTTGTTTTTTAAATAATAATAATAATAATAAAATAATAAAATAAATAAATAATATTAAAATAATATAGTATTTAATATGGTTAACATGTGGCATATTCTCATTGTGACACATGGCACCCTTTATTAAGTCACATGTGGCATACTGTTCATATATTTAAAAATAATATTAAAATAATATTATATTTGAAAAACTTTACAGGTCCATAACTTTTCAACAAAATGTCCAAATCAGGTGTACCACTAGTCTACGGACTCGTATCAATGAGTAATTCACATTTGTACATGAGTCAAAGCTCATATCCTCAAAAATAAAAAATCAACCAGCACCTTGGACAATTTGAATCTCAACTTATTTTACTCATAACTTTCAAACCGTAGCTCCGTTTTTGACGTGCTACTAGTCTATGAACTCATGCCAATGTGTACTTCGTAATGGGACCTCGATCAATGTGAAATTCCACCGGAAGCAAAAAGTCAACATTTAATCCCTTTTCGGTCAATGATGGTCAAACTTGGTCAACCTCGGTCAAATTTAAAAAAATTTCCGGTGTACTTCGGGACGGGGTGTTACAGTAAAAATAACAACAATTATTAATTAATAAAAAAATTCAAATAAAGTTAAAAAAAAATCATCATAACATAATTATAATTATTAATCAAAATCAATACAATAGTCAAATAGAAAATAAAAAAGAAACCATGTCGTTCTAGTTTGATATTACATAATATTACTTGAAGATTAACATAAATAAATGAACAAATGTCATATCAAATATTTGTTTTCTTAAGCCACATAACTTGTCGGCTTAGTTGCTATACTGCGATAAACATTTCTAAGTTATTCCTTTCAATAAAGATATTTGCAACTTTCAAGAATAACTCATCATCATCAATAATTTCAAATTTCTCAATTTACATCATTTTCTTGATCCTACTGTGACAGCCCAGACCACCCGCATGCGATATTATCTTTTTTGGGCCTAGAAAATCCTCTTACAACCTAGCCTTCAAGGTTTTAAAAGACCTCGCAATAGTTAGGGTGAATCCTCCACGGACTTCCAGGCCCAATCACGATATTGTCCGCTTTGGGCCCAGCCCGTACGGTTTTACGTTCTCTCATGGGAAGGCCTCGCAAGGGACAGGTATTCACATCCACTTGTATGGAGTATTTCGTTCTCTTTTCCAACCAATGTGAGACTTCACGCTACAACCAAATCTATCTTTATTTTTGTAAGTGATACTCATATAATTTGTTATGGCATCAATTAAAGAATTTAATTATTTAATTATTGAGACACTTTAGCTTCTACTCCAACTCGTTTAGACTCTCTTTTCCTTTTACTCTTTCTCTTTACCAGAAGTGCAATTAAGATAATAATTTTAAGAAGAGGATTATTTCATACTTTTCTATGGAGCAATTGTTCTAATTGAACCTCACAACTTCACAGGAATTTTATGATATTGTTACGTTTGTTAATTCTTTATTTTAAGAGAATGGTTGATTTTTTTTTTAATATATATTTTGAAGAATGAATTAAATTATATAATTTTATTTGTTTTTCATAATAAAAAGTTTTATGTGTACTCCTAGGTTTAGTCCAATAATAAAATCAACAGTACACGTTTCGGTTCAATATTCAAACTTTTACCTTAGCAAAAATCCTTCCTCCCCCAAATTGTAATAAAAAAAATAAAAGAGGTTTATGCAATTACTTTAACAAAGATTAAAGGATTCATGCTTATTTTCCAAAGATTAACAGCAAAGATGCCCCACTTGATTACCTTTGTTCATGGAATCAACCGTAATATATCCTTTGCTTTAGTAAGCTAGAGAGCTATAAAAAATCAATTAATGAACCTTTGCTTTAGTAAGCTCGTAAAATTGTGAAGCCTCTTCCTCTGTTTACGTTTTAAATCCTTTAATTTAGTACCTCTTCCCTACAACCATCTTGAAGCTCTCTGAACATTGGGTAAAAAAAAAAAAAAAAAAAGAAAGAGAAGAAAAGAAAAAGAAAAAGAAAAAGAAATAGATTATTATATTCGGGCTTAATATTGTGACCTTAATTTTCTGGGGTTCCTCCTAATAGAATAATTGATTAGTTGTTCCGAACCCAACAACCGCAGATAAGAAAGAAATGATGTTCCACATATTGTTCAACATTTGATGCCCGTCACGAGTCCGTTTTTTATTTTTTTGCTATTGCTTTTCATTTCAAGTGCCAAAATAATCAGATATAAACAGGTTTCCTAATTTCCATTAGAAAACTCAATTATTAGGGATAAAGAGTAGCTATAGCTATAGGAGACGTGGTCCTAATCAAGAGGCCAATTGTCTAAGGAGGCAAATAAGATGAAACACGCATCTTTCATTACACAAACCTTATTGGCTGGAAAATTGACTTATTTTTAAAAAGAAGGGTCTGCTAGGCTAGTGAGCAAAGCCAGGAGACAACACTTTGGAAATTTGAAGGGGAGAGAAGAGGTACTAAAGCCTGATCATAAGAACAAAAACAACAAAACGTATAAAAAATAAAAAATGAAAAAACTATTAACAAACTTGGAAAATTCAAAAGCGGAGAAAAGGGAAAGAAGAAAGAAGGAACCAGGGCCAATGTATAAATTTTATGTCGGACAATGGGCCATGCTGCATGCAGCACATGACCTTGAAAAGGAAGATATCTATTGTGCTCCCAGGAGCACAACTACCTCTCTCACAAATGGGTGAGAACCATATGGACTGACTTACATGTGTAGATTCCATCAACTTGTAAGAGTAGGGAGTTGTGCTTTCGAAAGCACCAGAAATTTGTCCTTCGAAAAAGAACGAAAAGTAAGGGAATACAAAAAGAATAGAAAGAGACATATTAAGCTTATTTAAAAACATATTGCGTAGATGTTTATATGGAAATCCAAAGCTAAATCAATAAAACCACAAAACAATCCTCCAACTCAAAAATCTTGTAATCCAAATGCTACCATCGCCTAGTTTGAAGGCTCAATCATAGCTGTAAAATTTTATAAGGATATGCCAACTTTTACCATTCCAACTTTTTTTTATTAATAAAAATATAAAAATCATGTAGGATTCACAGTCCAACCATTTTATTGGAAGAAAATACCACTCATCCTAGAGAGCAATGATTTTAGAATGTTTCATCTGATCAAACTCCTTTCTTCCATAATTTTCCATTTCAAGGTAAACTATGCATGATAATTGCTCTCTAGAATGGAAAATTATTGCCCTCTTTTTTTTTTTTTTTTAATTAATATCATTTACAACAATTTCCACCCCTCTTCATCTCAATGTTTCGAACTTACAATCTTCTAAATATGGGTGTTAATCAACTAGTTCAGATTAGTAGTTTTGATATTTTAGGAAAGACCAAGGAGAAATTTAAATTTTAATTATTGATATTTTAATTATTGTTGACCCAAAAAAAATAAAAAATTATAAATTTTAAAGATATGGTAAATAAATAAATTAAAGATGCAATTTGTTAATTAAGTAGGTATTAATTATTATCAAAATTTATTACACTATTGAAAAGTGTTTGAATTTTTTTTTTTCTCCCCGACAAAAGAGATTGTATTTCATTAAGATCTTGCAACAAAAAGAGAGAGCCATGAAGACCTCTCAGCTACCATATTGGTTTCTCTGGTTTTATGCTGTATAATAAAAGAATCTAAGTAGCTAACTTTGAGCTTTAATTATCCATTCCACCATGTATTGCCCTCCACAGCAAGACATTCTTCCTTCCCCATGAAGCAACAAGAAAGCCAGAAAAGTTGCATGAAATCTATCCACCTCGCATCCAAAAGCTAAAATCTAGATTGCATAAATGGCTCTTTTGGAAGTAAGCTAAAAACTAAATTAAACTAGTGATTTTGAGTGTATATGAATAAATAAATAAATGACATTTGAAAAGTGAAGGAACAGAAAAAGAATGAAAGAGATGTGACATGACAATGGCTCATGCATAAGATGAAAAACTTGATTTAGAATGTGAGAAAGCATTTCTCGGAAACACAGCCATTTCTTTCCCAATTTCGTTCGGATTAATATTATATACATAATATCTTCAAAACAAAGAAGTACTGCAAAACCAGAATCCCCTCTCTCTTTTGTTTCCACCATTATTGGTTTCAAACCACACCCCACCCCTTCCCCTCCCCCCACAACCCAAAAAATAAATAAATAAATAAAAGTCCACCCCAACCCAAAAAAGAAAAAAAAATGGTTGTTATGTCTATCAAACACTACAAACACAAAAAGATCATGAAAGTTGTGGAGAAGAAGGATTTGGATCGACTCAAAACGCAGCTGAAAGGGATTGAAGGTGTAGCAAAAACTCTCGAAACTGATATCAACAACGGGATTCCTGATAATGAAAAGAAGATTGCTCGACGACGTAAAATGTTGGGTTCCAACACATATAAAAAGCCAGCTCCACAGGGTTTGTTAATATCAATATGGGACTCTCTACGAGCATTTGTGGTCTTCAAGGAATTCGTTAGCGTTTTTGTTTCCTTTTTCCTTTTTGTTGCTGCGTCTGCCATTGGTAGACATAGACCCTCTCGCAAAAAGTCGAAAGCCAGCAACAACACTGTAAACCAAATCGAAGTTTTGCGAGGTGGGAAAATCAAGAAGATTCCGATATCTGAAATCGTTGTTGGAGATGTAGTTTGCTTAAACATTGAAGACAAAGTTCCAGCAGATGGCTTGTTCTTAAAAGGGAATAACCTGCATGTAGACGAATCGAGCATGGTAGAGGATGGTACTGATGATCGTGAGAGTCACAACGTGAAGATTGACGAGACGAATCCATTTCTGTTTTCTGGATCTCGAGTGGTTGATGGTTATGGTTGTCAGATGGTGGTCACCTCAGTTGGCATGAAGGCAAAATGGTGCAAAATCTTGAATCAACATAGTAGCAAGACAAGTGATCGGGAAACCACAGTAGAAGAGCGACTGAACAGGTTTACTTACTCAATACGTATCAAGATTGGTCTGCCAATTGCCATCATAGGTTTTGTAATCATGCTCGGCAGATACATTTGTGGGAAAGCCACAAACATTTATGGACGGCGGGAAGATTTTATGTCTGGTCTTGCTGATGAAAATTATAAATTTTTGGATTCTTCACTTGTGCAATTTGTAACAACTGCCTTTACCACTATTGTGGTTGCAATTCCAGAAAGCTTGAGATTTGGTGTGCAACTTACTATCTTTTTTTCAAAGAAGAGAACGATGGGTGAGATGCAAATGGTGATAGATCTCTCTGGTTCTGAGACTATGGGATCTATAACCGCCATTTGTACCAACAAGACAGGCACTCTAACCATGAACCACACCAAGGTCACGAAGTTTTGGCTTGGCCAATGCTCTTTGGAAAAAGAAGCTTCTTTTTCAAATGTTTCTAATCTTGTTCAAAACTTGTTACAAGAGGGAATTGGTCTGAATACAAGTAGTGGTAGAAATGGTACTCCAACTGATAAAGCAATTCTTTCATGGGCAATTCATGACTTGCATACAGATATGAAAGTGAAAAGTAGGTGCGCAATTCTTCGTCACTGCGTTTGCCATGATCAAGAGGCTGCAACTTTCAGTTCACAGTCACAGTCACACAAAAAATTAAGAAGTGGGATTTTGATGAAGAGGATGGCAGACAACACAGAGCATATCCACTGGAAAGGAGAAGCAGAGGTGATTCTAGAAATGTGCTCAAGCTACTACGACAAGTCCGGGACCATCAAAGATCTCGATGATAGACAAAAAGAGGAATTCCATCGAATCATTCAAGGAATGACCGAGAGCAGCCTCCAGTGCATTGCTTTTGCTGGCGTCGGAGTTGATTCGGATGGAAATCATCATCAAATGCTGAAAGAAAATGGTCTGGTACTATTAGCACTGGTGGGTGTTACTGTCGAGGAACCATGTCGTCCAGAAATGAAGGAAGCCGTGAAAGATTGCCACAATGCCAAAGTAGATGTCAAGATGTTCACGGGCGACGATGTTTCCACGGCAAAACACATAGCCAGAGAGTGTGGAATACTAACAGATCCATGCCAGGAGGGAGAAGTAATAAAAGGTGAGGAGTTTCGTAGCTACACTCTAAAGGAAAGAGTGCAAAAAGTTGACAAAATCAGAGTCATGGCAAGCTCATCTCCTGATGATAAACTGCTAATGGTAAAAACCTTGAAGGAAAAAGGAGACATTGTTGCAGTGTGTGGCAATAGCAAAAATGATGTATTGCCAATGGTTGAAGCTGATGTAGGAATCTATATGGGTACGGAAGGCACCGATGTAGGCAAGAAGATCTCCAACTTCGTAATCTTGGATGATAACTTTGCAGCAGTGGCCAATGTTCTGAAATCAAGCATATGCATTTACAACAACATACAGAAATTCATACAGTTCCAGCTCACTCTCAATCTTGCTCTTCTTGATATCATCTTCATTTCAGCAAGTTTCAAAGGTGAAATCCCATTTAACTCGGCCCACGTATTGTGGGTGAACTTGATTTTGAGTACACTGGCTGCTCTGGCTCTTGCAACAGAGAAGCCCACCAAGGAGCCCATCAAGAGGCAACCTTTGGGCCGGAAGGAGCCACTCATATCCAATGTCATGTGGAGAAACCTCTTGGGTCAAGTTGTATACCAGATTGTCGTGGTTTTCACACTAATGTTCAAGGCCAAATCAATTTTGGGTGTTGACGATAGTGAGGGCGAAATTTTTTTTTTAAAAAGAAATGCCTTGATCTTCAATGCTTTCATGCTCTGCCAAGTTTTCAATTTATTCAATGCAAGAAATCTAGAGAGTATCAAGAAGGTGTTTAAAGGAATACACAGGGACATTACGTTTCTACTGATCATTGTAATAACCATTTCTCTTCAGCTAGCGTTTGTGGAATTTTTTCTGCCCAGTGACGATGATTATGCAATTAAGAGGTTGAAGAAGCAATGGGGTATATGTTTTGGAATTGCCGTCATTTCTTGGCCTATCGATTGGGTCGTCAAGTGCATACCTGTTCCAGACAAACCGCTTCTAAGCTATCTAGGCATAGGTTACACGCGGTGGCTCAATGTATGAATAAAATTGATCACTTAGTGATCAAATGAAGATTGTGTTTGTGTGATCTCTTTGGTTTTCCGTTATGTTCAAATGAAGATTGTGTTTGTATGATCTCTTTGGTTTTCTGTTATGTTTTTTCTTATTTTGTGATGGATATTAGTGTCTATTTGTTTGCTTGCTTGCTTTGTATTGTGAAAACAGTTGATGATTGGAGACTTTGTTTCTGGATGAAAAATATCTTTGTATATTTTTCATTCAAAGGTTTGTAACTCTGTTTTAGTAATGGAATAATCGTTTGCTTTCAACCCCACCATGGATTGATATGTTTTGGGGGAAGATGATTTTAATTGAAACTTGATTATTTTACCTAATGCATTTCCTTTTTATTTATGTATTTTTCATATATTTTCTTTTTAACCAAACAATGATAAACAAATTTGTCCACACAAAAAAAAAAAAAAAAAGATAATGGTACGTAAAATCCATGTGAAATTTTGACATCCAAAAGAATGGCGTGTTTATGCAATTTAAATTATGGTTTTAAATGTGCTAATAGCTTTCAAATAATCTATGAACATAGGGTAAAAATGACAACAATTACTAATTAATAAAAAACCCATTCAAATAAAATTATTGTAACATGATTATAATTATTAATCAAAATCAATACAATAGTCGAATAGAAAATAAAAAATTAAATTAAATTAAAAAAAATGTCGTTTTAGTTTGATACTACATAATTTTACTTGAAGATTAACATAAATAAATGAAAAAATGTCATATCAAATATTTGTGTTCTTAAGCCACATAACTTTGTCGGCCCAGCTGCTATATTGCCATAAAAATTTCTGAGTTATTCCTTTCAGTAAAGATATTTGCAACTTTCAAGAATAGTTATATCATCATCAACATGTACAATTTCAAGTTTCTCAATTTACTTCACTTCGTTGATCCTACAACCAAATCTGTCATTACTTTTGTAAGTGGTACTTGTTATGGCATCAATTAAAAATTTTAATTATTGAGACATTTTAGCTTCTACTCTAACCCTTTTAGACTCTCTTTTTCTCTTTGTCTTTCTCTTTACCATAGGGATGTCAACGGGGCGGGTCGGGGCCGGTTTTTGAAATCCCGTCCCCATCCCCGCGGGGAATTTTACATCCCATCCCCGCGATTTTCTCCGTTTTTTTAGGTGCAGGGCGGGATCGGAGATTTTGCGGGGCGGGGACGGGGTGGGACGGTTTTCCCCATTTTATTTTTTAATTGATATTTTTTTAAAAAATTTATATAAAAAAATTATTTTATGATTAAAATATAAAGAAAATGACTACAATGCAATAAAAATATAATAAAATACATCAAAGAACAAATTTACAATTATAATAAAATACATATTTAGAAAAATAAATAAAAAAAAGAAGAAAATGATTTTACATAAATAAAATTTTATAAAAAAAATTAATAAATAAATATATATATATATATCGGGGCGGGTTCGGGACGGGGTTATTATTCCCCGTCCCCGGCCCGTCCCCGACTCGGTGTTTAGGTATTTGCCCCGAGCCCGCCCCGCATCCCCGAATTTTCGGAGAAAAACCGTCCCGTTAGGGGTGGTGCACCGCGGTTTCGGGGATGGGCGGGGCAAATTGACATCCCTGCTTTACCAGAAGTGCAATTGTGATAATAATTTTAAAAAGAGGTTTATTTCATACTTTTCTATGGAGCAATTATTTTAAATTGAACCCCACAGCTTCACAGGAATTTTATAATATTGATACGTTTGTTAATATTTTATTTTAAGAGAATGTTTATATTATTTTAATATATTTTTTGAAGAATGATTTAAATTATATAATTTTATTTGTTTTTCATGATAAAGAGGTTTAAGTGTTCTCCTAGGCATAGTTTAATGATAAAATCAACAATATATTTTTAGGTTCCATTTTTAAACTTTGAGCTGTGTAAAAATCCTCCCTCCTCCAAATTGTTATAAAAAGAATAAAGAGGTTTATGCAATTAATTTAACAAAGATTAAAGAGTTCATGTGTATTTTCCAAAGATTAATAGTAAAAATGCCCCACTCATCTGTTGATCAGATAAGTAGTTTTGATCTTTTAGGGGAGTCCCTTAAGGGAGAGACTTAATTTTGATTACCTTCGTTCATGGATTCAACCGTAATATATCCTTTGCTTTTAGTAAGCTAGAGAGATATAAAAATTCAATTAATGAACCTTTGCTTTTAGAGAGCTAGAAAATTGTGAAATAAGCCTCTTCCTCTGTTTAAGTTTCAAATCCTTTAATTTATTAACTCTTCCCTACAACCATCTCGAATCTCTCTGAACATTGAGAAAAAAAAAAAAGAAAAAAAAAGAAAAAAAAAGAAATAGACTATTAGATTAAGGCTGACCTTAGTTTTTTGGGGTACCTCCTGATAGAATAATTGATTAAATATTCCTAACCCAACAACCGCAGATAAAGAATGAAACGTTGTTCCATACCAAAATCATGGCTTTAGAAGTTTGGATACCTTTGCAACGTCATGATCCATCCATGAGGCCCATTTAAAATTTGTGTGTGGAATACCAGCCCACCAAATATTGTTCAACATTTGATGCCTTTCTCAAGTCCTTTTTTGTTTTTTTGTTTTTTTGCCATTACTCTTCTTTTCAAGGGCCAAAACTAATCAGATACAGACAGGTTTTTCCTAATTTCCATTATAAAACTCAATTATTAGGGTGAAAGAATAGCTAGAGGTATAGGACACGTGGTCATAATCAAGAGGCCAATTGTCTAATGAGACAAATAAGATGAAACACGCATCCTTCATTACGTAAACCTTATGTGACGTCATACATGTCCTGAATTAACCTGAGCTCTGCTCAGATGAGGCCGGCGTAGCCGTTCTTACGTCAAAGTTGGAACATCATCATCTCTGGCCCACATTACAATTGCTTATGTGCCTTGAATGAATTACTGTTGCGGAGTTTTTAGGGATTTGATGGAGTGTGAGAACGATGGATGCAAATGAACCTCAATATCCTTGTTATAGGGGTATCTGATTTTCATGTGCATTTTCTATTAGGCAATTGGATGGAAATTCAATTTTGTCGTTATGGTGCATAATTTAAATGAATTTAGAAATTTAATTGTTATAAAAATAATTTTGAAGATCTAACTGATACAAACTTATATAGTTTAGAAATTATTCTTCATAATTACTTATCTATATTTTACCGAAATGCCACATGGCCTTGTTCCAGTGGTTAAAAGTTCACCACATGCAAATCTCAACCTCCAGTGCTTATGTATATAGTTTTTATTTTTATTTTTATTTTTTTAAGATTTTGGTTTTGGAAACATTACTTGCTTTTAGAATTTTGAAATATGGCCAAACATATTTCTTCTTTTAATCAACGAGAATATATATAGTACTGTTATAGATATTAAAATATTATTAAATTTATTTATTAAATGATACATATTAAAATATTATTAAATAAAATATTTATATATGATAAAATAAATTTATAAATAGATAAATAAAATAAATAAAATAAATTTAGTACTATTGTATTATATTCTACATTATTAGGTAAATAAAATTTGATAAACATTTTACTAAATCTAACATTACTGTTTATAATATAAAAAGTCTAATTTATTCCACCAATTGTTAATGAAAATAAAACTGACATTCTAAATAATAGAAAATTTGGGTTAAATAATAATAAAATTAATTAATAAGAACTAAACTTTTTTTTGTTTTTTTTTTGTTTTTTGTTTGGTGATGGAATATGTGAATGATCAAAGAACAAAGAAAGTTTAATCAAAGAATCAAAGTGACTGATTTTGGACTTTATCCATTCCACCATATGGCACTCCAGAGGAAGAGACATTCCTCCTCCAGCGACAAGAAAGCCTGAAAACTTGCGTTAATCAAAGTTATAAATAAATGATTCTTTTGGAGTCAAGCTAATAAAATAGGGATTTTTAGTACATACAAATAAATAAATAAAATAATAATAATGGCATTTGAAAAGAAAAAGAAAAAGAATTTCAAGTGTAACATCAAAATGTGTCAAGCATAAGACGAAGAAATTGATTTAGAGAATGAGAAAGCATATATATATATATATATATATATATATGTGTGTGTGTGTAGCTATATATAAAATCTGCAGTGTCCAACACTATTTCACAATTTTTGGGCCTGTTGAAAATATAGATATGCCCTTTTTTTCTTCTTAAATTGCATTGTTTTAACATTATGTTACAAGTTGGATAAATGGCCAAATTGGACATTACATTGATTTCGGTGAAAAACACATTTTTCCCAATCTGTTAAGTGTTTTACTGCCTTCAAATAATATATATATATAATGAGTGTGTCTATATATATATATACATATGGGTATTTGCGCTACTCTTTCTATCTCTGCCACCTCTGCCACAAGAATGGTGCAATTCCAAATTTTATGGTAGTCTTACACTGATGATGACTTTACCTTAGATATTTTTATTTTCTTCTCGTGTACATATGGATATGGCTATGGGATTTAATTCACTTCGCTTAAGTTGTAAATAAATTGCATATAAAACACTTTTCTTCTATGCATTTTTCTAATGTAATTGTTTTTTTTTTTTTTAATGTAATACTTTCTTCTTCTAATTTTTTTCCATCTCTTTACAACCTTCTAATGCTTTTTTTTTTTTTTTTTTTCTCTCTTTGCAGGTCATTGCAATTTGCAAAGTTGTGATTGGTATCGAGACTTCAACTAATTTCAGGTAATATCTGGTCTTTTCTTTGTTCTAAATGTTTGAATAAGTTTTTGTTTTAAAGGAAAACAAAATAAAAAAAATTGAATTATGAAATTAGGAATAAAAGGTTCTCCATGTTTGGACGTCAAATTCAATTGAGATGCAAAGAAAGTATAAGAAAATTACATTCCTCCATAAATAATTAGGAAAATTATTAATACAATGATTATTTCTCTTTAAAAAAAAAAAAAGTGAGGAAAAGTGGTGAAAAGTTTCTACTTCATTTCTTAAGTGGTGAAAAGTTTCTACTTCATTTCTTTATCTTTAATAATATTATAAGTTAATACGCCTTTTAGTCGTTTAAGCCATATTTTTTTCAGCATCTAAGTTATTTTTATATTTTATCTATTTTTTAATCCTAATTCTTGAATTTTAAACTTGAATGTAAAAATTGTCAGCATAACCCGATTTTTCAACCAAAAATAATAACAATAATAGTAAGACGCACATAGATTTGTGTATATTAATTTTAATTCTCTATACTATTTTTTTGGATAAAGCATTTTTGAAATAAATAATATCATTTGTAATATCTTAAATGTATATTATAAATTAATGCAACAAATTTTATTAGATATAACAAATTGTTTAATTTCATATATAATAAAAAATTAATAAAATAATATTTAACACTATTAAATAGTGATCCACATGCAACGTATGTGGCTATGCCTAGAATACATATATATATATATATATACATATAAAAGAAAAAAATGGCAAATATATAGGACAATGCCTTGTCTTAGTAATAATCAGTGAAGCAAATGTCGCCGATACGGGCGAAAAATCATCGATACTGTCAGTTGTCAACCACCTCAAACACCGAAAGGGGGGGAGGAGGAGGAAGAGTTTCTATCATGGGTGTTACCAGAATGTCGCCGGATTCGATGGGTTTCGCTTGGAAATGCAGGAGTCGGTCGGGATTTCATTTTTTGGGTGGATATGGTGGAAAATCCGATGGAGAAGTCGGCGAAAAGTCATCGGGTTTCGGTGGATTTTTTGGGAAGATGTCGGCGGTTTTAATTCTGAGATCTGATATGTTATGAATTTGTTTCCGATATGTTATGAATTTGTTTCCCTAGCTCGGTTGGTTGTGATCTGGCAGAGAAGAGAGGGAGAAAGAAGACGAAGGGAAGAGAGGAAGAAGAAGAAAGAATAAGAAAGAAATCTTTCTTCCACGTGGGGGGAAGGAAAGAGAAAGAAAAAAATAAATAAATAAATAAAATATGATAATATTTTATAATAAAATAATATAAAATATAATAGGATAATATTTTATAATAAAATAATATAAAATAATAATATGATAATATTATATTATATAAAGGATAATACATTATTTTTTTATATGTAGTATTTTAATACACATCTCTTTATTTATTTTTTTTTATCTTAGTATTTAATTTAATTTTATTTATTTTTTTAATAAATTTGATTTTATCTATTAAAAAATAAATAAATAACATTGTTAGTTTTTTTGTTATATAATATATAAAATTTTAGTATATATACTTAATTGGATGAGTATTTTATTATATTTTATTATTATTATATTCTAATTATTGAATTTTTATATTATTTTATTATATTAATTATTTTATATCTCAAAATTTGTATTCTAAATTAAAAATTTACAGTTTCCGTAATCTTATCGATATTTTCATCGATATCGATATTTTCATTGATATTTCTATAAATTTATACCGTTGATATTTTCATCGACATCAATATTTTCTTCGCTAGTAATAATGTTCCTCAATTAGTGGCTCCATTCTACACGTCCTTATATCATGCACACCGTTTTATTATTATTTTTTAGCGTGATTTTGTTTTTTATATAAATAAGGAAAGAAATTTTAACACCACATTTTGAATCCAATTTGGAGTTTATCAAAGCATATTGATTTTGTTATTTTAGTGTGAATTGTTTTTGATAAATCAAAATTTAGTACTAAATTTTGAATAAGTTATCACTTGTAATCATTACAAATTGAACTATTTTAAAAGAACATTTTTGCGTGATTAATAGTTACAAACATGAAATGAAAAATATAAAATCTTTGCCTTTTAACAATATTAACCTACATGAAATGTTAAGTTAGAACTTGAATTCAAACAAAAATCTGAGATTCCAAGAAATTGAACACAAATTTATTAATTAAGAAAAGAAAGTTTAAAATATAATTACCTAATTGTGTTATCTTTTGGAATATGAAACGCAAGCAACAATCAATTTCTCACTTGCTCACTCAGTCGCCGGATGCATGTTTATTTTTAAGCAGAATGCCATTTAATCGTATAATTAGTTTTTGTTTTTGAATAAAAATTAGTATAATTAATCAAGAGATACTTTTATTTGTTCAGTTTTCCGCCTTCATATGCCATATAGATCTTTTTTTAGGCAGATATCACATAGATATTTAAAACCACAGTGTTTCTTGCACTTAATTACAAATATCTTTTCTATCCTGTCCAACAAAAAAGTAAAAATTATCCCCAAAAAATTGTCATTTATTTATCCTATTTTTCATTAAACCAAAATCACTACCCTTCTAAAAATTACCAAATAGATATCGGTTACCAACGAAAAAATACTTATTGAAAACGAATGTGAGAGTTTAAAAATATCAATTATAAATTTTAAATCTATATGTGGTACAGAATGAAAATTAAAGATGCAATTTACTAATTAAGTAGGAATTAATTATTATTATCAAATTTTAAATCAATATTGATTTTTTTTTTTTTTAAAAAAACAGAACGAAAACTTTTATTAAGCTTGAGAATCTGAAAATCTAAGAGAAACTAGTGCTGCAGGTTGGTTTGTTAGAACCTAATTAAAAGCAGGTCACCTCTTAGGTCTCGAAAAGTGTTCTTTGAGTTAAAAATTATTGGTTAAATAAATTACTCTTTTGGAATTAAGATAAGAAAATAGTGACTTTTGAGTATGAATGATATTTGAAAAGATAAAGAAAACAAGAAAAGAAAGAAAAAAGAGATAATGTCATAGTGAGTCCAGTATAACAAGACGAAGTCAACCAATTAGAAATCATTTCTCTGAAACACTACTGCCATTTCTTTCCCAATCTCTTTGCTAATATTATATACATAATATCTTCAAAACAAACAAGTAGTGCGGACGGCAGAACCAGAATTCATTCTTTCTCTTCCTTTTCCACCATTATTGCTTTCAAGCCAAAATAAATAAATAAAAAACCAAAGTAGATTTTATGCCGATCACACACAAACAGATCATGAAAGTTGTGAAGGAGGAGAATTTGGAACAATTTAATGAGGAGATGGGAGGGATTGAAGCTGTAGTAACAGTTCTCAAAACCGATACGATCAAAGCGATTCCTGATGATGAAAAGAAGATCGATCAACAACGTAAAAAATTCGGTTCAAACACATATAAAGAGCAACGCCCAAAAGGCTTTTTCCGCGCCGTATGGCGACCTCTAAAAGAATTTGCCATTTTAAATGATTTCGTGAACATGCTTGCTACCTTTATCCTTTTCGTTGCTACATACGGCGTCAGTAGCTGCGTGCCCTCTTCAGCTCACAGGTCCAAAACGATCATCAGCTTAGACGAAATCGAAGTTTTGAGAGGTGGGAAAAGCAAGAAGGTTTCGAAATCCGAAATCGTTGTGGGAGATGTTGTTTGCTTAAAGATCGAAGACAAAGTTCCAGCAGACGGCTTGTTCTTAAGAGGGAATAATATGCTATTACTAAAGGAGGGGGATGGTGAGATCAGTGACAGTGACGTACCAGAAGTTAACGAGATGAATCCATTTCTATTTTCTGGATCTCAAGTTGTTGATGGTTATGGTGGATGTAACACCCCGTCCCAAACTACATTGGAATTCTTGCACGTTGACCGAGGTTGACCGTTGACCGAGTGGGTCAAACGTTAACTTTTTGTTCCAGTTGAAATTTCTATTTGACCGTGGTACCGTAGCGAAGTACATGATGCCTCGAGTTCATAGACTAGTAGCATGTCGAAAACGGCGCTACGGTTTGAAAGTTATGGGCAAAATAAGTTGATATTCAAACTGTCCAAAAGTTCCCCGGAGTTGACTTTTTATGATTGTAAAATTTTGTTTTGAATTTCGTATGGTTGTAAAATACTCGTTGATACGAGTTCATAGACCAGCGGCATGCTTAAATTGGACATCTGGTTAAAAAGTTATGGACATGTGAAGTTTTCCGAATATCGTAATATTCTAACATATCTGGCTTGAGTGAATAGTGATGCCACGTGTCGACATCTTAAAGGTTCACGTGGGTGAACAGTACCACCCACGGTGGCCTTCAACCGGTGTGAAAAGAGGGAGGAGGAGAGAGAAAGAGAGAGAGGAGAGAAAGAGAGGAAAATTTTCAACTTTGACCGAGGGTGACCGTTGACCGTTGATTTTGATCGTTAACCGTTGACCAAAGGGTCAAAAGTTGACTTTTTGACTCGGATGGAATTCAAGGTTGACTGAGGTACCGTTACGAAGTACACGTTGGCACGAGTTCGTAGACTAGTAGCACGTCGAAAACAAAGCTACGGTTTGAAAGTTATGGGCAAAACAGGTCGAGATTCAAACTGTTCAAAAAGTGTTGTAGTTGACTTTTTATGGTTGTAGAATTTTGCTTTGACTTTTGTATCGTTGTAAAGTGCTCATTGATACAAGTTCATAGACTAGTGGCATGCTTAAATTGGACATCTGGTTAAAAAGTTATGGACGTGTGAAGTTTTCCGACTACTATAATATTTTAATATATCTGGTTTAAGTGAACAGTGATGCCACGTGTCGACATCTGAGAGGTCCACATGGGTGAACAGTGTCACCCACGGTGGTTTTTATTTTGGCAAAACGGGGGGGAGGAGAGAGAAAGAGAGAGGAGAGAGAAGGAGGAGAGAGAAAGAGAGGAGGAGAAAACCACCGGCCACCACTGGTTGGCCATCGTTCAGCCACCGGAGGGCCACACATGCCACCCCACTACCTCCGCCTCCTTAATTCCGACCGGCCACCCAAATATCACGGCCAACCGACTGGTAATGCGCCGGGATCGGAGCGTTTTTCGGCGACGGTGATTTTTCCCCTCCACCACCGGCCACCGCCGATTTGCCCAGTTTCCGGCCACCCCAAGCCACACGTGCCTGATCGGTCTCTCACCTGTGGGAATTCTGGCCTACCCACCAAATTTCACGACCACCGGACCTCCGACGCATTGGGATCGAAGTATTTTCCGGCGAGGGGCCGAAAATCTTCAAACCCATATCTCTTCGCCGTCCGGCCTCCGTTTGCCTCACCGCCGATCCCGTTGGAACCCTCTCCCTTCGATCTACAAAACCGCCAAAAATCTCAGCCATCGGCCACCGGACGCGCTGCCAGCGGTGACGGTTGCCGGTGACAGCGGCGGCTCGCCGGAGAAATCACTATTCCGGCGTGTACCCAGTTGCACCGCCGGTCCCTCCCCACTAATTTCTTTTCCTCTAATTTGCCACAATTTAGGAGAATTGAGGCTCTAAAAACCGAAAGCTTTCAGGCGAGATTTCGGCCACCTCGGGTCCGATCTCCGGGAAGTAAGATCGGATTCATAATTCTCGTCACTCAAGCTTCGATTCGGTATATTACTCGTCAATTTTGGTTAACGTTTGTGTTTAACCCCCGGGTATCGGGTATTATTTACCTGAATAAAATATTATTTTATTTGAGATGTGTAATGTTGTTGTTCTAGGAGCAAGGGTGAGTCGTGGAATTGATCCCATGGAGGATCTTAGGTTAATTGCGTGTTCCAGATAAGATAATTAATTATATTTTTTTGGTGTTAAATTGGTATCCAGAGTTATGCTCATGTGGTGGAATTTAAATATAATCGGGAAAAAATATTATTTTATATATATATATATATATATACCCATTGATGCTAAACGGAATTTTGGGTTATTAAGAAATTTTCGATTATTATTTTATTGTGATTTAATTGTATTTATTACGCATGAGCAAGGTATTTTCAGTAATAAATCATATCTGGATTTTAATATTATTTTTGGACATAATTGGTTTAAATATTTTAAGGAAAATATTTGTTTAAATTGGTGGTTTCAAATTTGATAATTATGCCCGTGGAATATTATTTGTTGAACCTCGTGTTACGAGAAAAATTATTTGTATATTGTTATCGATGGTTTCGTACCAGAAATATTAAAAGGAAAATGTGGGATGGTGAGTTTGAAAATTGGTATAATTTCCACGGTGATTTTTGAAAAATTGGTACAGTAATAATTAATTAAATAATTGGTTTTAGACGCACTCATACAGTATTGGTGTTCTGGTTGTATATGTGGATTAGCGCGCAAGTTATTATGTCTCTCGTGAGTTGCCATTGGACCTAGGGCCGGCAAGTCTTATATATTGCGCATCAGCCGCCCCCCTCCGTAGCCGGAATAACGGTTTCAGCAGCGGTGCGGTCGGGACGCCGAAGCGCCGTATGCAAGTTTCTCTCTTTAACCTCCACGCCAGTCGGTGTTCGGGACGCTGGGTATCGGAGGGCATCACTGGTATATGGTGTGGTGAATCAAGTATAAATTTTCAAATAGAAATTTCAAACCCTAAAGTGTTCAAAAATTATTTATTATATTTTATTACATTTTATTTATATTTGGGTTATTTAATTGTTATTTATTAAATTAATTGATTCTTTGGTTTCAAGGACTACGAATAACGGGTTTTGCGAAAGTGTTTAAAAAGGGGAACATTTCCAACGTAGTGAATGGTGAGGGTTTTGAGAGAAAATATTACTTCCAATTAATTATTATTATTTATTTATTTATTCTTAATTAATCAAACGTACTGTGATTATCGTTATTATTATAATTGTACAGTAGTTAGGGTCACTCACTAAGATGATTAGCATCTCACGTTTTTAAATTCCGTTCCCCTAAGTCCAGGTTGGGAGACTTTGATTGTCCGGGACGAGCCCGACGTCTCAGTTCATTGCCAAAAGTCCAAGGAGCATTTTCTTCCCTTTTTCCTCTTCATCTTGTATTGCTTCCTTATCTGTCATTGTATTAATTTCACATTTATTTTTATAATGCTCTGTATACTGTATTGGACATTCAGTTATTAATTATGCACTGGTTTACTATTATTTATTTTGGAGTGCTGCAAATTGTGGAATTATATTGTAGTAACATGGGAGGAATAAGGGGATGTGTTTAGAAGTGTGTTTTCAGTGCAGAAAATTTGTGGTAAGTCCAAGCCTTAGGAGAGGTTCTGCCAGCTTTTCCATTGGAGGGTCCGGTAGGGTTTACTTGGGATCAGGGCTTGTCTAGGGTTTTGGTGAGGAATTTTGGACGGGTCCTGACAGTTGGTAACAGAGCTCTAGGTTCTAGTATTCCTAAGGGACTGTGCATTGTTGTGCATCCCATCCGTGTCTAATCTCTCGTTTTACCGGCTTAAAGCATTCTTTCCCTTTGTCTCGAAGCAAATTCATTGCCCGAGTTTGAATAACTCTAATCTTTGAGGGTGTTAATTAGAATCACTATCCTAACGGGGAATTCCTATGGCTTAGTCGATGGTCGAGGAGTGCCTTTTCTTTTTGAAAGTCAAGCTATTATCATGAATGGCATTTGTTTCATTCATGGAGAAGAAGGATGATTGCCTAAGGGTGTGTATCGGCTATCAACAATTTAGCAAGGTGACCACCCATAATCGATACTTGTTGTCGAGGATGGATGTGTGTCGATCAACCTCAAGGTGTCAAGATATTTTTTCCGATCGATTATTAAAAATTAAATACTTTTCAAAGTGATATTTGAAATTAAAGGTATTTTATTCAAGTATTTTTTTTGTTTATGTTCGTACATGTATTTGTATGTTATATTGTTTGATATTATACTGCATATACTGCACCATACGGAGGCGGCGAACCAATGTGGTCCATGTAGAGCTAACCCCATAATCATGCTGCCTACAAGTCCAGGGGATCGGACGGCCAATATAGGCAACCATCCTGGTTTGTATTGGTAGCAGAGTGCCAGCGACAGCTGGAATCATGGATTACGTAGCATATTAGAAGGTATTGTACGTACCTCCATTACGAGCATGCATATTTCATTTTATGCTATGGATTTTAAGATATGATTTTATGCATTTATTCATGTTTTTATTATTTTTCCAATGTGGAATTTTAACAATTGCCTATGCAAGTTAAGGCATTTTAAACTAATTAAAATAATTTTTGTATTATTATTATTTCATTGATTTAATTAGTAAATTTCATAAATTATATTTCGATTTTTGAAGAAATTTGGAAATTTAATTTGGATTGATAAATTGTGTATATTTTATGTTGGTGGTATATTTGAAAAATATATTTTATTATTTGTTTTATGTTATATTTTTCCAAGAGCGACTTAGCGTTTAAGTATCGCCAATTGAGAATCCAAAGTAGGGTATCGTTGAGTTGAAAAAGGAGATCCTAAAGGAAGCACGTGATTCAATGTATGCGATACACCCAAGGGTATAAAGATGTATGGAATGCTCACTAGATGACATTATGGTTTGGCACGATACAGGAAGTTGCAGGATTCGAATAAAGGTACTTAAGTCACCTACAAGTAAAAGTGGGGAATAGAAACATTTGAGGTAGTTTCAATCCTTGCCCATTTTCGTGTCGGGTGGGGAGATGTAAACATGGATTTCGTGCTTAAACTATCGTTCACAAAGAGAAGGTACGACAGCGTTTAGAGAATCAAACAAGATCCAGATAGCGATTAACGTTCTACTTGGTGTTGATTTAAGGATGTATGCTTCAGAAGAACTTTATGGTTAGCGTTCGACTATGACCAAGACTTGTATATCGTGTTCTCGCGGCCTAGTTTGAATATCCTTAATTAGTGGGCATGAGAAGGAAAGTTGCACAAGAGGAAAGTTAAAATCCACTACTAGGCGTGATGGTAGTGTAGTGATAGTGGATGAGGTCTCTATTATACTTGCTAAGTTAAGCTGCTCAGGTTCGAAAGAAAAGCTATACAGTTGTGTGTATACAGATACACTTAGAGCGAGACTTAACTACTGCATCGCCTTCCACCACAGGTCATTGGACAAGCGAGCATTGAGGTGTCTTCGTGTGAGATTCTATATGGAAGGCAGTGTCGAACCTCACTATATTGGAGTGAAGTAGGTGAGGAGAAGCACCATACGATGACTAATGTGAATTGGATGCAAACACCTACGGATGACTATGAATAAGGAAAAGGCCTTCCGAGAGAGTTTGAAGCCGCTCAAGATTGACAAATGAGTTAAGCCGACGTGCATGGACAAGATCTTTGAATTCGAAGTCCGAGATTAAGTTTTTGAAATTATCTCTGTTGAAGAGAGTCGTATGCTTTGGCTGAAAAAGAAAGTTAAGTTCTCATTACCTTAGTTTCTACGAGGTTATTGGAAGAATTGGTTTGGTGACGGGCAAGTTAGTATTTTCGGGGAAAGCAGACATGGGTATGCAACATAATTCACGTATTGTTGCTACGAAAGGACATCAAAGACCTGTCATGCATGGAGCGACTAAGACAGATTTTAAATCATGGAGAATGCATATGGGTCAATAAGACTATTTTCTCGGATCAAAAGTCTCATGGTGAATTAATCTAGTCGAGAAAGCGACGTGGAAGCTCGAGGCACAAATTCGCAATCAATATTTTTATACGTTTCAGTGACCTAAGAAATTTCGAGGACGAAATTTTTGTAAGGGGAGAAGATTGTAACACCCCGTCCCAAAGTACAACGGAAATTTTCCAACTTTGATCGAGGGTAACCGTTGACCGTTGACCGTAGACCAAGGGGTCAAAGTTGACTTTTTGACTCGGATGGAATTCTAGGTTGACTGAGGTACCTTTTACGAAGTACACGTTGGCACGAGTTTGTAGACTAGTAGCACATCAAAAACGGAGCTATGGTTTGAAAGTTATGGGCAAAACAAGTCGAGATTCAAACTGTCCAAAAGGTGCCGGGAGTTGACTTTTTATGGTTTTAGAATTTTTCTTTAACTTTTGTATGGTTGTAAAGTGCTCGTCGATATGAGTTCATAGACTAGCGGCATGCTTAAATTGGACATTTGGTTAAAAAGTTATAGACGTGTGAAGTTTTTCGACTACCGTATATTTTAATATATCTGAGAGATCCACATGGGTGAACAATGTCACCTACAGTGGTTTTTTTTTTTTGGCAAAACGAGGGGGAGGAGAGAGAAAGAGAGAGGAGAGAGAAGGAGGAGAGAGAAAGAGAGGAGGAGAAAACCACCGGCCACCACCGGTTGGCCATCGTCTGGCCACCGGAGGGCCACACGCGCCACCCCACTGCCTCCGCCTCCTCAATTCCGACCGGTCACCCAAATCTCACGGCCAACCGGCCGGTAACGCGCCGGGATTGGAGCGTTTTTCGGCGACGGTGATTTTTCCCCTCCACCACCAGCCACCGCCGATTTGCCCAGTTTCCGGCCACCCCAAGCCACACGCGCCTGACCGGTCTCTCACCCATGGGAATTCCGGCCTACTCACCAAATTTCACGGCCACTGGACCTCCGACGCGCCGGGATCGGAGTATTTTCCGGCGAGGGGCCTAAAATATTCAAACCCAGATCTCTTCGCCGTCCGGCCTCCGTTTGCCTCACCGCTAGTCCCGTTGGAACCCTCTCCCTTCAATCTACAAAACCTCCAAAAATCTCAGCCATCAGCCATCGGACGCGCCGGCGGCGGCAATAGTTGCCTTTGACCGAGGCAGGCTCGCCGGAGAAATCACTATTCCGGTGAGTACCCAGTTGCACCGCCGGTCCCTCCCCACTAATTCCTTTTCCTCCAATTCGCCACGGTTTGGGAGAATCGAGGTTCTAAAGACAAAAAGCTTTCCGATGAGATTTCGGCCACCTCGGGTCCGATCTTCGGGAAGTAAGATCGGATTCGTAATCCTCGTCACTCAAGCTTCGATTCGGTATATTACTCGTCAATTTTGGTTAACGTTTGTGTTTAACCCCCGGGTACCGGGTATTATTTACCCGAATAAAATATTATTTTATTTGAGATGTGTAATGTTATTGTTCTAGGAGCATGAGTGAGTTGTGGAATTGATCCCATGGAGGATCTTAGGTTAATTGCGTGTTCCAGGTGAGTGACCCACCTTTAAAAATATTTTGGGATAATTAATTATATTTATTTGGTGTTAAATTTGTATCCGGAGTTATGCTCATGTGGTGGAATTTAAATATAATCGGGAAAAAATATTATTATATATATATATATACCCATTGATGCTAAAGGGAATTTTGGATTATTAAGAAATTCCCAATTATTATTTTATTGTGATTTAATTGTATTTATTACGCATGAGCAAGGTATTTTCAGTAATAAATCGTATCTGGATTTTAATATTATTTTTGGGCATAATTGGTCTAAATATTTTAAGGAAAATATTTGTTTAAATTGGTGGTTTCAAATTTGATAATTATGCCCGTGGAATATTATTTGTTGAACCTCGTGTTACGAGAAAAATTATTTGTATATTGTTATCGATGGTTTCGCATCGGAAATGTTAAAAGGAAAATGTGGGATGGTGAGTTTGAAAATTGGTATAATTCCCACGGTGATTTTTGGAAAATCGGTACGATAATAATTAATTAAATAATTAGTTTTAGACGCATTTATACAGTATTGGTGTTTTGGTTGTATATGTAGATTAGCGCGACGTTATTATGTCTCCTGTGAGTTACCATTGGACCGAGGGCAGGCAAGTCTTATATATTGCGCATCAGTCATCCCCCTCAGTGGCCAGGATGATGGTTTCAGCAACGGTGCTGTTGGGACGCTAAAACGCCGTATGCAAGTTTCTCTCTTTAACCTCCCCACCAGTTGGTGCTCGGGACGCTGGGTATCGGAGGGCATCACTGGTATATGGTGTGGTGCGTCAAGTATAAATTTTCAGATAAAAATTTCAAACCCTAAAGTGTTCAAAAATTATTTATTATATTTTATTACATTTTATTTATATTTGGGTTATTTAATTGTTATTTATTAAATTAATTGATTCCTTGGTTTTCGGGGAATACGAATAACGAGTTTTACGAAAGTGTTTAAAAAGGGGAACATTTCCAACGGAGAGAATGGTGAGGGTTTTGAGAGAAAATATTACTTCCGATTAATTATTATTATTTATTTATTTATTCTTAATTAATCAAACGTACTGTGATTATCGTTATTATTATAATTGTACAGTAGTTAGGGTCACTCACTGAGATGATTAGCATCTCACGTTTTTAAATTCCGTTCCCCTAAGTCTAGGTTGGGAGACATTGATCGTCCGATGCGAGCTCGACGTCTCAGTTCATTGCCGAAAGTCCAAGGAGTATTTTCTTCCCTTTTTCCTCTTCATCTTGTATTGCTTCCTTATCTGTCATTGTATTAATTCCACATTTATTGTTATAATGCTCTGTATACTGTATTGGACATTCAGTTATTAATTATGCACTGGTTTACTGTTATTTATTTTGGAGTGCTGCAAATTGTGGAATTATATTGTAGTAATGTGGGAGGAATAAGGGGATGTGTTTAGAAGTGTGTTTTCAGTGTAGGAAATTTGTGATAAGTTCAATCCTTAGGAGAGGTTCTGCCGGATTTTCCATTGGAGGGTCTGGTAGGGTTTCCTTGAGATCAGGGCTTGTCTAGGGTTCCAGTGAGGAATTTTGGATGGGTCCTGACACTTTTCCGGCCGAATCTTGCCACACGCGCCGGCGCCTCTCAATTTCCGGCCAAACCCCAAAATTTCATGGCCAACCGACAGACGACGCGCTCGGATCAGGGCTTTTTTTGGCGGCAACGCCGCCACCTTCAAACCCAGATTTCTCCCAATTCTGGCCACCGTTTGCCTCACCGCCAGTCCCATTGTAACACCCATCTCGAGACCTACCTCCCTGCCAAAAATCACGGTCAGTGGCCACCGTACGCGCCGCCGGCGGCGACGATTATCGATGACCGTGACGGCTCGTCGAAGAAATCACTATTCTGGCAAGTTCCAGGTTGCACCACCCACCTTTTCCCACTAATTTCGACCCTCTGAATCCAAATTCGGTGTCCTTTTTCTCCAATTCGTGACGGTTTAAGAGAATCAAAGAGTTGAATCCCGAAAGCTTTTCGGCGATATTCTGTCCACCTCGGGTCCGATTTCCGGGAAGTAAGACCGGATTCGTAATCCTCGTCACTCAAGCTTCGATTTGGTATATTGCTTGTAAATTTTGGTTGTCGTTTGTGTTCGCTCCCCCAGATACCCGATTGAGTATTTATCCAATTAAAATATTATTGTAATCGAAGTTGTGAAATGTTGATATTTTAGGTGCACAGGTGAGTAAGGGAGTTGATCCTGCGGAAGATCTTGACTGAGACAGACGCTTGAGGTGAGTGACCGGCCTTAAAAACTATTTTCGGGTGATGATTATATTTATTTGGTGATATTTGAATATTTGGGAAAATATATGTATGTGGTTGGAATTTTATAAAAATTGGATATTTAATTTATAATGTCAAATTTCAAATGTTTGGTTATATGCATACATATATATATATTTTGATGCCATGATTGAATATTGGAAAAATTCAAAGAATTTATGATTTAAATTTTGGATTACTATTATTATTATTTTTACCGAGAATTTTCATGTACAATCAAGGGTTTATGAAGAGAAAATATATTTAAATATTTTTGTGAGCCTTATATATTATTTTGGAAAAAAAAATTGATTTAAAGGATTTGAAGAAAAATATTGGTATGATGGTGCTGTATGTTTTAAAAAGGTAATTATGCATTTATAATGCGAGGTGGTTGATTTCATGGTTTTGAGCAAACCATATTTCTTTTCTATATTGATGATTTATGGTGAGAAATGCAAGGAATGTGGGATTGGAGATTTTTATAACTCCCACGGTAAATTTTGAAAAATTTTTGGCAATAATAAAAATGGGCTATTGGTATTTATTTTATTTTAATTATTTTAGACGCACTTATGCAGTACCGGTGTTCTGTACTGTACATGAGATTGTGATTAGCACGTAGGTTTTAGTCTCCCGTGAGTTACCTATGGACCTGAGGGCAGGCCGGTTTAGTATAATGCACATAACCGCCCTCCTCCTAGGCCGGGATGACAGTCTCCCGTGAGTTACCTATGGACCTGAGGGCAGGCGGGTTTAGTATAATGCACATAACTGCCCTCCTCCTAGGCCGGGATAACAATCTCCCGTGAGTTACCTATGGACCTGAGGGCAGGCCGGTTTAGTATAGTGCACATAACCGCCCTCCTCCTAGGTCGGGATGACAGATTTTAGCAGCGGCGCTGTCGGGACGCCGAAGCAACCGTATGCCGGTTATCTCTTTAACCCCCGCCTGAGGGTGCTCGGGACGCTGAGTACCGTAGGGCATCACTGGTATATAGTGTGGTGCGTCAGGCTATTTTCGATTTGAATTTTTTAAGCTTATTATTTGGAAATACTATTCAATTAAAATGGTTAATTTATTTAAGTTCTACCATTTATTTCAAACAAATAATTTTTATGGCATTTTTCTATATGATTTATTAATTGTTATTCAAAATTTACTTTATTCTGGATTATTTTTCTGAGTGCATTGGGTTCCAAAAATTGTTGCATTTTATTGGTATTTATTGATTAAATATTTTCATATAAATTGTGGAGCTCTATATTATTATTTGCATGATTTTGTATTTTAAATCTTGATATTCATTTATTTATTATTTAATTAATTATTTATTGGCTATCTTGATTTTTGGGGAAATATAATTGCTGGGTTTTGTGAAATGTTTTAAAAGGAGAACTTTTCCAACCGAGTGAACCATGCGGGTTTTGAGAGAAATATTATTTTCAATTAATTATTATTTATTTACTCATTTATTGTTAATTATTCAAATGTACTATAATTTTCGTTACTATTATAATCGTACAGTAGATAGGGTCACTCACTGAGATGATTAGCATCTCACGTTTTTAAATTCCGTTCCCTTAGGTTCGGGCTGGTAGACGACATCAGAATCAAGCTCGACGTTTGTTGCTGTTGAGTTTCAAAGAGTTATGCTTCCTTGTATTCTATTGTATTATTGTTTTCTATTTTATGTTGTATAACTTTCACACTCATTTGTAACTTATGATGCTCTGTATATTTTCTGGACCTATTGTATCAATACTGCATGAATTTCCTATTTATTTTATCGGAGTGCTGAAAGTTGTGGATTAATTTGTAGTAATGTGGACGGAATAAGGGGATATTTGTAGAAGTGTATTTTCAGTGCAGGAAAATTGTGGTAAGTCCAACCCTTAGGGGAGGTTCTGCCGGATTTTCCATTGGAAGGTCTGGTAGGGTTTCCCTGATATCAGAGCTTGTCTAGGGTTTCGGTAAGGAATTTTGGACGGGTCCTGACAATGGATGCCAGATGATGGTCACTTCCGTTGGCATGAAGGCGAAGTGGTGCGAAACGATGAGGCAACATAGTTGCCGTTCATGTGATGAGGAATTGTCACGGTAGAAGATCAAGTATACGAGCTTACTTGCTCAATACGCAAGAAGGTTGGTCTGCCAATTGCCTTACTCGGTTTCATAGCCTTGCTCCCCAAATACTTCACTGGGAACACCAAAATCTATGAAGGAAATCAGGAATTCGTTGATGGTGATATCCATGTTAACTTTTGGGATTCTTCACTGCTGGAATTTATAGGAACTGCTTTTACCACTGTGGTTGTTGTAATCCCAGAAAGCTTGCAATTAGGCATGGCTCTTACCATTTTCTATTCAAAGAAGAGAATGATGGCTGACATGGAACTGCTGAGTGACACTTCCGTCTCCTGTTGTGAGGCAATGGGATCTGTCACCACCATCTGTACCAGCAAAACAGGCATTCTCACCATGAACCGGATGGTCAAAGAGTTTTATCTCGGCGAGCACTCTGTTTTGGAAAAAGAGGCTTATCTGACAAATGCTTCTACTCATGTTAAAAATTTGTTGAAAGAGGGAATCACTCTGAATACTAGTCCTAGTACTTCAACTGATAAAGCAATTCTTTCATGGGCAATTCGTGTCTTGGATATAGATATTGACGTGAAAAGCAGGTTTTCGGTTCTTCGTCCTGATCATCGTGATGATGAGGCTGCTTTAAACATTAATTCGCAGAAGAAGAAACGAAGTGGGGTTTTGATGAAGAGGGAGGTAGACAACACAGTCCACGTTCATTGGAAAGGAGAAGCAGAGGCGATTTTAAAGATGTGTTCTAGCTACTACGACATTTCAATTTCTGGAAACCCCATAGATCTCAATGATGAACAAAAAGTTAAATTCCAGCTCATCGTTCAACATATGACGGAGAGAAGCCTCCAGTGCATCGCTTTTGCACACAATCAAGTTGAACTGGTCGATGGACGTCACCCACTGAAAGAAGATGGTCTGGTACTATTAGGACTGGTTGGCATCAAAGATCCATGTCGTCCAAAAATGAAAGAAGCCGTGAAAGATTGCCAGAATGCTGGAGTAGATGTCAAGATGTTCACCAGCGACAACATTTCCTCAGCGGAAGACATAGCCAGAGAGTGTGGAATACTACTCGATATAGATGATCAGGAAGGAGTAGTAATAACAGGTGAGGTGTTCCCAAACCACTTTGAAAATGAAAGAATGGAAAAAGTTGACAAAATCCGAGTCATGGCCAACTCATCTCCTAATGATAAACTACTAATGGTGAAAACATTGAAGAAAAAATATGGCATCGTTGCAGTCTCTGGGAACAACTCAAATGATGTATTTGCACTGTTGGAAGCTGATGTAGGAATCTCCATGGGGAACAAAGCTGGCACCGATGTCGTCAAGAAAGTCTCCAATATCGTAATCTTGGATGATAATTTTGTATCAGTGGCCAGACTTCTGAAATAGAGTATATGCATTTACAACAACACACAGAAATTCATACAGTTTGAGCTCACTCTCAATCTTGCTGCTCTTGATATCATCTTTATTTCAGCAGCTTGTGCAGGTGAAATCCCATTGGACTCCAGCGACGTGCTGTGGCTGAACTTGATTGTAAATACATTGGCTTCTCTGGCTCTTGCCACGGAGAGGCCCACTGAAAGAACCCTTCAAGAGGCAACCTGTTGGTAGGAAAGAGCCACTCATATCCAACATCATGTTGAGGAACCTCTTGGGTCAAGCTGTGTATCAGATTGTTGTCGTTTTGACATTACTGTTCAAGGTCAAATCGGGTTTTAAGAAGAGAGGCACCTTGATCTTCAATGCTTTCCTGCTGTGCCAAGTTTTCAATGAATTCAATGCAAGAAATCTAGAGAGTATCAAAGATGTGTTTAAAGGTATACACAGGGACGTAGTGTTTCTAGTTTTTATTATTGGAATACCCATCTCTGCGGAGGTACTGTTTATGACATTGTTTTCGGACCAACGTGGTGGTTATTTTGTGATGTTGAACTTGTGGCACTGGGGTATATGTTTCGGATTTGCCGTCATTTCTTGCCCTATCGATTGGATCTCAAGTGCATACCTGTTCCGAAGGAGCCGCTTGTAAACTATCTCACGGATAAGTTTAAGGTGGTGGCTCAATTTGGTTTGAAAAAATAATTGAAGACTTAGTGAAATGAATATTGTGTTTGTGTTCTCTTTGGTTTTCTGTAATGTTGTTCTGTATCTATTTTGTGATTGATATTAATGTTTGTTTGTTTGTTTGGTTTGTATTGTGGAAACAGTTCATAATTTGACACTTTGTTTTGGATGGAAAATATGATTATATAGTTTTCATTCAGTATTTGTAAGTCTGTTTTGGTAATGGAATAACGGTTAGCTTTCAACGCCACCAAGCATTGATATGGCTTCGGAGGGAAATGGTTTTTATTGGAAAATTGTTATTTAATTACCTCATGTATTCTCTTTATTATTATTATTATTATTATTATTATTATTATGATTTTATACATATTTCCAGTAACCAAATAATGATAAACAAATTTGTCCCCAAAAAAAAAAAAAAAGAAAAAAGAAAAGGCAGTGGTATGGAAAATCCATGTGAAATTTTGTCATCCAATTGAAACGTGGTGTTTATGTAAATGAATTATGGTTATAAAAGTGTGTTAATAGCTTTCAAGTTTCATTTAGAAACATTTAGTAAAAATAAAACCAATTACTAATTTATATTCAAATAAACTAATTAAAAAGAAAATTGTTGTAAAATATAATTAACATAACATAATAATAATAATAATAATAATAGATCAAATATTTTGTGCTCTTAAGCTCCATAACTTTGCTCCCAAAAAAAAAAAAAAAACAAAGAAGGAAAAAGAAAAAAAGAAAAGCCACATAACTATTTGAACCTCGATCCTTTGCTATGCTTATTATTTATCTATTTTCCGCTGAAACTCTGCTATGTTTAATGGGTCCTTATTTATACTCTTCTTTTAATCCAAGCCTTTTTAAAAAAAAAAAAAAATCATTTAATTTAATGGCCAGAATAAATAACATATATATATATATATATATTTTATAATATGCATACGATCACGAAAACTCAACTCATGTACAATTCATATGATTTTTTCTTTTCCCTTATTTTCTTTCATCTAAGTAGGGCAATTTATAAAAGATAGAATTCCACTAACCAAAAAAAAAAAAAAAAAAGTAACAGAGAGAAGCCATGGGAAACCTGGGATCAAGATTTTTGAAGCTTGTAAACCAATAGTCATATCCAACCCAGTGCCCAAAAAAAAAAAAAAAAATCCCTTTTTAATTTCAACAATAAGTTTTGATTTTTTTCCTCTATTATTTTATTTTATTTTTTTCACAAAACCTCAAGCTTTTCTTTACCATGACCCAAAAACAGATCCAAGGAGAAAAAGAAAAAAAAAAAAGAAAAAATAGAAACTCATATACAAAAAAGTAGGTTCGCAAAAACAAATGCAAACCCATCCTCTTATTAAAAAAACAATAATAATAAAAGTAAAAATAAAAAGATGCAAAACCATCAAAACTTCCAATCTTGATCCAATTGTAAGTGAGTTTTAGTAATCATGTGCAAGTCATATGCAATTAAATGATGTATCATGTATTGATTAAGTGAATAGCATAGACAAGGAACCTAAAAATATGGCAAAGAATCCCAAATATTTCACTATTGTTCCTTTCAGTAAAGATATTTGCAACTTTAAAAAATAACTCATCATCATCAACAATTTCTAGAATCTCATTTAAAACTTGGATCACTAACACACTACAACCAAGTTATCTTTACCTTATTTGTTATACCATCAAGTAAAGAATTTATTCTGTTGAGACAGCTACTCCCTACTCCAACATTTTTAGAATCTATTTTCCTCTTTCTCTTTCTCTATTAGAATTCCAATTGTGTTATTGGAGCATGACCTTCAAACAATTGTGTTATCCCATTTATTTTTAAGAAGAAGTGTGTTTATTGGAGAATGGTAGAAAGGAAAAAATGGTTGGAGACTTTGGCTGGAAAATTTACTTATTTTTAAAAAGAAGGGTCTGCTAGGCTAGGGCGCAAAGCCAGGAGATAATACTTTGAAAATTTGAAGGGGAGTGAAGAGGTACTAAAGCCTGATCAGTCAGAACAAAAACAACAAAACATATTAAAAAAAAAATGAAAAGCTATTACCAAACTTGGAAAATGCAAAAGCGGAGAAAAGGGAAAGAGGAAAGAAAGAAACAGGGCCAATGTATAAATTTTGTGTCGGACAATGGGCCATGCTCTCACAAATGGGTGAGGTTCATATGGACCTACTTACATGTGTAGATTCCATCAACTTGTAAGAGGAGGGAGTTGTGCTTTCGAAACCACCAGAAATTTGTCCTTTGAAAAAGAACGAAAAATAAGGGAATACAAAGAAGAATAGAAAAAGACATATTAAGCTTATATAAAAATACATTGCATAGATGTTTTTATGGAAATCCGCTAACTCAAAAATCTTGTAATCCAAGTGCTACCATCGCCTAGTTCGAAGTTGTAAAATTTTAACAGATATGCCAACTTTTACCATTCCAACTTTTTTTTATTCATTAAAAAAAATAAAAATCATGTAAGATTCACAATCCAACCATTTTATTGGAAGAAAATACCACTCATCCTAGAGGGCAATGATTTTAAAATATTTCATCTGATCAAACTCTTGTTTTCCATAATTTTCCATTTGATGGAAATCTATGCATGATAATACATATACATATATATATATATATATATATTTATGCGGCACAATAAATTTGTTTTTTTCTTCAAAACGTCATGACATTGATACGTTTGTTGATCCTATATTTTAAGAGAATGGTATTTTTTTCCCCCCCTAAATAGATGTCTTGAGGAATGATTTAAATTATACAGTTTTTTTCCCATAATGAAAAGGTTTATGCAATTAATTAATTTTAAGAGAGACCAAAGGTTTCATGTATAATTTTCCAAAGATTAACAGTTAAAATGCCCTAGTTAATCAACTAGTTTTTTAATGTTTATTTTTATTTTTATCATTTGCAACGATTTCCACCCTTCTTCATTTCAATGTCACAAATTTATGACCTTTTAAGTATGGAAATAATCAACTAGTTCAGATTAGTAGTTTTTGATATTTTAGGAAAGAGCGCAGAGAAATTTAAATTTTAATTACCTTTGTCCATGGATTCATCTCTAATATATCCTTGGCTTTAGAGAGCTAGAGAGCTATAAATTAGTCAAATAATGAGAGGGGTATGGCTGCTGAATTCCTAAGTGAAAAGGGATGGAAAGTTTTAAATGTCAGGACCCGTCCAGAATTCCTCACCAGAACCCTAAACAAGCCCTGATCCCAGGGAAATACCACCGAACCTTCCAACGGAAAATCCGGCAGCACCTCCCCTAAGGGTAGGACTTACCAAAAATTACCTGTACTGAAAATACACTTCTATACTCATCCCCTTATTCCTCCCGTAAAACTACAAATTGATTCCACAATTCACAGCACTTCACAACAATAGCAGTAAACCAGTGCATAAATAAAACATAAGTGTCCAAATAGTATACAGAGCTTTATGAAGTGCTAATCAACAGAAATACAACAAAGACGAAAGAAATAATACACTGAAATGAATGAGTACAAAGTACTTCTCGAAACACGATAGCAGCGGAAAATTGGTTTGCTCTGGAAGAACATCTACCACCTCTTGCACCTAAGGGAACGGAACTTAAAAACGTGAGATGCTAATCATCTCAATGAGTGACCCTAACTACTGAACACTTTTAATGATAATAATAATAATAATAATAATAATACAATAAGGGAATTGAATTAATACCAACAATTAATAATTAAATAATAACAGTTGGAAATGATAATTTTTCCCTCAAAACTCTCACTAATCACTCCGTTGGAAATGTTTCCTTTTTAAAACAATTTCACAAAACCCAATATTCGTACTTCCCGAAAACCAAGGGATCAAACCATTTGAGAAACAGTAAATAAATAAATACCCCAATATATAATTAAAATGCAATAAATTATAATAAATAATTTTTGAACACCTTTGGGGTTTGAAACTTTATTTGAAAATCACACTTGACGCACCACACCATATACCAGTGATGCCCTCCGATACCCAGCGTCCTGAGCACCGACTGGCGGGGAGATTTAAGAGAGAAACTTGCAAACGGCACTTCGGCGTCCCGACAGTACCGCTGCTGAAACCATCATCCCGGCCAAAGAGGGGGGCGGCTGTGGCCAATAACAAACTTGCCTGCCCACGATCCAATGGCAACTCACGGGTGAAATAATAATACTTGTGCGCTGAACCACATATACATATACCAGAACACCAATACTGTATGAATGCGCTAAAATAATTATTAAACCAACTGTACCGTTTTCCAAAATTACCGTGGGAAATATACCAAAATTTCTCAATTACTATCCCACATATTTTTATTTAACAAACGGTACGGAAATATCAATAACAAATAAACCATAATTTTCTCGTAACACGAGGTTCAACAATTAAAATACCGCGGGCATAATTTATACAATTTAAACAAATATTTTCATAAAATAATTAACCCAATTATGCCCGAAAATAATACTTAAAACCACGTACGATTATTACTGAAATATACTTTGCTCATGCATAATAAGTAAATTAAACCACAATAAAATAATAATTAAATCGTACCATATGAGCATGATTCAAATACCAATTAAACATAATTAATTGCCCAAAATATTTTTGAAGGTGGGTCACTCACCTTAAGCGCGTAAATCAGCTAAGATCCTCCACGGGATCAACTCCACTACTCGTACGCGCACCTAAAACATCCACAGTATACCAACCAAATATATTAATATTTTAATCGGATAATTCCCAAATGGGTACCCGGGGAGCGAACACAACGACAACTAAAAGTTACGAGTTATATACCGAATCGAAGCTCGAGTGATAAGGATCACGGATTCGGTCTTACTTTCTAGTGATCGGACCCGAGGTGGCCGGAATCTCACCGGAAAGCTTTCAGGTTTCGACTCCTCAATTCTCCCAAACCATCGTGAATTGGCGGAAAAGGATGCCGGATTCGGGTTCAGGAGGTCAAACACAGTGGACAAGGACCGGCGGTGTGACTGGGTACTCGCCGGAACAGTAACTTTCGACGAGCAGCCGCGGTCATCGGCAATCGTCGCCGGCGGCGGCTCGTGCGGTGGCCATTGGCTGAGAGTTTTTGCAGATTTGTAGATCGAGGGGAGAGGAATCCAACGGGACCAACGGTGAGGCAAACGGAGGCCGGACGGCGGAGAAATCGGGGTTTGAAGAATTTCGGCCCCTCGCCGGAAAAAGCTCCGATCCCGGCGCGTCGGAGGTCCGGTGGCCATGAAATTTGGTGGGTAGGCCGGACTTGAGGAGGTGGTGAGGGGTGGCTGGCGCATGTGGCCTGAAAATGGCCGGAAAGGGGTCAAACGGCGATGGCCGGCGGTGGAGGGAAAAATCACCGCCGATCTTCGCCGCCTCGATCCGGGAGCGTCCGGCGACCAACGGCCGTGAAATTTTAGGGTTTTGCCGGAAATGGGGAGAGGATTCCTTCTGGCCAGCTCGTGTAAGGTGAATCAGCCGGAAAATTTAAAAATTTCGATGGCCAGTCGGTCTCTCTCTCTCTCTCTCCTCTCTCTCTTTCTCTCTCTTCCCCGAGATTTTTATCAAATAACAGCCACCGTGTGACACTGTTCATTCCACATGGACCAATCAGGTGTTGACACGTGGCATTACTGTACACTTAAGCCAGATATAATAAAATATTACGGTATCCGGCGAATTTCAAACGTCCATAACTTTTTAACCAAACGTCCGATTTAAGCATGCCGCTAGTCTATGAACTTGTATCGACGAGTACTTTACAACCATACAAGAGTCAAAACAAAATTACACCACAAGAAAAAGTCAACTCCCGGCACCTTTTGGACTATTTGCACCTCAACTTGTTTTGCCCATAACTTACAAACCGTAGCTCCATTTTCGACATGCTACTAGTCTACGAACTCGGGGCATCATGCACTTCGCCACGGTACCCTGGTCAACTAGAAATTCCAACTGGAACAAAAAGTCAACTTTTGACCCGCTCGGTCAACGGTCAACATCGGTCAATGTGCACGGATTCCGATGCGATTTGGGACTTGGGAGGGGGTGTTACATTAAAAATGAAATAAACAGTAATTCTAGAGGAGGCATGAAAGTTTTCTACCAAATTTATTTACTAAAATGGCGTGGCATAATTTTATTGGCTCATTTTCTATAAATCTTAGAGTATATATATATATATATTTTTTTTTTTTTTTTGTCAATCGTCAAGTACTGATGTTATGTCATATTATTTTCTAAATAAATTTTATGAAAAAAAAAATTAATACCTCTAGTTCTATCCTAAAATAAAAGTAAGGTTATCCAAGTCTTTTTGACTTGATGACTTTCCAATTTTTTTAAAAATGATTGTGTCCATTAATTGGTGGGAGGTTGAGGAAGTGTCAGAGGATTTCATAAAAAGAAAGAAGAGTATTATTTGTTGGGGCAACGTGGCTTGGTTTGAAACTTCCAAGTTAATCCGTGGGCGTGTGCCGTATAATAAGTTTTTTTTTTTTTAATAGTAAATAAATAAATTAAAGAAGCAGTTCGTTAATAAAGTAGCTAGGTATTATTTATTAGCAAAAGTTATATGAATATTGAAAAATGTTTGAGTTTTTTTTTTTTTTTTTTTTTATACCTTCTTAATTTTCTAACTTTTTTTTATTTTTTATTTATTTATTTATTTATTTATTTTATGAAAGCGATATTACCTCATTAGGATAAAATAGGACCAATATCCTTTTTACAACAAAAGAGAGAGCCATGAAGGACCCTTTTCCCCGATAAAAGAGATTGTACTTCATTAAGCTCTTGCAACCAAAAGAGAGAGCCATGAAGGCCTCTCAGCTACCATAGTGGTCTCTCTGGCTTTATGCTGGATAATCAAAGAATCAAAGTAGCTGACTTTGGACTTTAATTATCCATTCCACCATATATTGTCCTCCACAGCAAGACATTCTTCCTTCCCCTTGAAGCAACAAGAAGGCCTGAAAAAGTTGCATTAAATGTATCCACCCCGTATCCAAAAGCTAAAATCTAGATTGAAGAAATGGCTCTTTTGGAATTAAGCTAAAAACTAAATTTAACGAGTGATTTTGAGTGCATATAAATAAATAAATGACATTTGAAAAGAGAATGGAAAGAAAAAAGAATGAAAGAGATGTAACATGACAATGAGTCAAGCATAAGATGAAAAAGTTAATTTAGAATGTGAGAAAAAATTTCTCGTAAGCACTGCCATTTCTTTCCCAATCCCCTTCCGATTAAAATTATATACATAATATCTTCAAAACAAAGAAGTACTGTAAAAACCAGAATTCCCTCTCTCTTTTGGTTCCACCATTATCGATTTCAAGCCACCAAACACCCCAACAAGAACAACAACCCAAACCCCCCCCCCCCCCGGCCAAACCAAAAAAAAAAAAAAAATGGTAGTTATGTCTATCAAACACTACAAACACAAAAAGATCATGAAAGTTGTGGAGAAGAAGGATTTGGATCGACTTAATACGTAGCTGAAAGGGATTAAGGGTGTAGCAAAAACTCTCGAAACTGATATCGACAACGGGATTCCCGATGATGAAAAGAAGATTGCTCGACGACGTAAAATATTGGGTTCCAACACATATAAAAAGCCAGCTCCACAGGGTTTCTTAAGATCAATATGGGACTCTCTACGAGCATTTGTGGTCTTCAAGGAAATCGCTAGCGTTTTGGTTTCCTTTTTCCTTTTTGTTGCTGCGTCTGCCATCGGTAGACATAGACCCTCTCGCAAAAAGTCGAAAGCCAGCAACAACACCGAAAACCAAATCGAAGTTTTGCGAGGTGGGAAAGTCAAGAAGATTTCAATATCTGAAATTGTTGTTGGAGATGTAGTTTGCTTAAACATTGGAGACAAAGTTCCAGCAGACGACTTGTTCTTAAAAGGGGATAATCTGCATGTTGACGAATCGAGCATGGTAGAGGATAGTACTGATAATCGTGAGAGTCACAACGTGCAGATTGGCGAGACGAATCCATTTCTATTTTCTGGATCTCAAGTGATTGATGGTTATGGTTGTCAGATGGTGGTTACATCAGTTGGCATGAAGGCAAAATGGTGCAAAATCTTGAATCAACATAGTAGCAAGTCTAGTGATCGGGAAACCACTGTGGAAGAGCGAGTGAACAGGTTTACTTACTCAATACGTATCAAGATTGGTCTGCTAATTGCCATCATAGGTTTTGTAATCATGCTCGGCAGATACATTTTTGGGAAAGCCACAAACATTTATGGACGGCGGGAAGATTTTATGTCTGGTCTTGCTGATGATAATTATAAATATTTGGATTCTTCACTTGTGCAATTTGTAACAATTGCCTTTACCACTATTGTGGTTGCAATTCCAGAAAGCTTGAGATTTGGTGTGCCACTTACTATCTTTTTTTCAAAGAAGAGAACGATGGGTGACATGCAAATGGTGATAGATTTCTCCGGTTCTGAGACTATGGGATCTATCACCGCCATTTGTACCAACAAGACAGGCACGCTAACCATGAACCAAACCAAGGTCACGAAGTTTTGGCTTGGCCAATGCTCTTTGGAAAAAGAAGCTTACTTTTCAAATGTTTCTAATATTGTTCAAAACTTGTTACAAGAGGGAATTGCTCTGAACATAAGTAGTGCTAGAAATAGTACTCCAACTGATAAAGCAATTCTTTCATGGGCTATTCATGACTTGCATATAGATATGAAAGTGAAAAGTAGGTGCGCAATTCTTCGTCACTGCGTTTGTCATGATCAAGAGGCTGCAGCTTTCAGTTCACAGTCACTGTCACAGTCACAGAAGAAGAAATTACGAAGTGGGATTTTGATGAAGAGGATGGCAGACAACACAGAGCACGTCCATTGGAAAGGAGAAGCAGAGATGATTCTAGAAATGTGCTCAAGCTACTACGACAAGTCCGGGACCATTAAAGATCTCGACGATAGACAAAAACAGGAATTCGATCGAATCATTCAAGGTATGACGGAGAGCAGCCTCCAGTGCATCGCTTTTGCAGGCGTTGGAGTTGATTCGGATGGAAATCATCATCAAATGCTGAAAGAAAATGGTCTGGTACTATTAGCACTGGTGGGTGTCATTGTCGAGGAACCATGTCGTCCAGAAATGAATGAAGCCGTGAGAGACTGCAAGAATGCCAAAGTAGATGTCAAGTTGTTCACGAGCGACGATGTTCCCACGGCAATACACATAGCCAGAGAGTGTGGAATACTAACAGATCCATACCAGGAGGGAGAAGTAATAAATGGTGAGGAGTTTCGAAGCTACACTCTGAAGGAAAGAGTGGAAAAAGTTGACAAAATCCGAGTCATGGCAAGCTCATCTCCTGATGATAAACTCCTAATGGTAAAAACCTTGAAGGAAAAAGACAACATTGTTGCAGTGTGTGGCAATAGCAAAAACGATGTATTGCCAATGGTTGAAGATGATGTAGGAATCTACATGGGTACGGAAGGCACCGATGTCGGCAAGAAGATCTCCAACTTCGTAATCTTGGATGATAATTTTGCAGCAGTAGCCAATGTACTGAAATCAAGCATATGCATTTACAACAACATACAGAAATTCATACAGTTCCAGCTCACTCTCAATCTTGCCGTCCTTGATATCGTCTTCATTTCAGCAGTTTTTAAAGGTGAAATCCCATTTAACTCGGCCCACGTATTGTGGTTGAACTTGGTTATAAGTACACTGGCTGCTCTGGCTCTTGCAACAGAGAAGCCCACCAAGGAACCCATCAAGAGGCAACATTTGGGCAGGAAAGAGCCACTCATATCCAATTTCATGTGGAGAAACCTCTTGGGTCAAGTTGTATACCAGATTGTCGTGGTTTTCACACTAATGTTAAAGGCCAAATCAATTTTGGGTGTAGACGATAGTGAGGGCGAAAATTTTTTTTTAAAAAGAAATGCCTTGATCTTCAATGCTTTCATGCTCTGCCAAGTTTTCAATTTATTCAATGCAAGAAATCTAGAGAGTATCAAGAAGGTGTTTAAAGGAATACACAGGGACATTACGTTTCTACTTGTTATTGTAATAACCATTTGTCTTCAGTTAGTGTTTGTGGAACTTTTTCTGCATAACCATGATTATGCAATTAAGAGGTTGAAGTTGAAGCAGTGGGGTATATGTTTTGGAGTTGCCCTCATTTCTTGGCCTATCGATTGGGTCGTCAAGTGCCAGACAAACCGCTTCTAAGCTATGTACGCATAGGTTACACGCGGTGGCTCAATGTATGAATAAAATTGATCACTTAGTGATCAAATTAATATTGTGTTTGTGTGATCTCTTCGGTTTTCTGTAATGTTTTTCCTTATTTTGTGATGGATATTAGTGTCTGTTTGTTTGCTTGCTTGGTTTGTGTTGTGGAAACAATTAATGATTAAAGACTTTGTTTCTGGATGGAAAATATCTTTATATATTTTTCATTCAAATGTTTGTAACTCTGTTTTAGTAATGGAATAATGGTTGGCTTTCAAGCCGACCATGGATTGATATGGTTTTGGAGGAAAATGATTTTAATTGAAGCTTGATTATTTTATCTTATGCATTTCCTTTTTATTTATTTATTTAATTATTTTTTACATATGTTTCTTTTTAACCAAACAATGGTAAACAAATTTGTCCCCCCCCCCCCCCCCAAAAAAAAAAAAAAAAAAAGAAAGAAAGAAAAGAAGACAATGGTACGTATAATCCATGTGAAATTTTGACATCCAAACGAAAGGGGTGTTTATGCAATTTAAATTATGGTTTTCGATGTGCTAATAGCTTTCAAATTATCTATGAACATATGGTAAAAATAACAACAATTACTAATTAATAAAAAAAATTCAAATAAAATTATTAAAAAATCATTGTAACATAATTATAATTATTAATCAAAATCAATACAATGGTCAAATAGAAAATAAATAAAATAAAATAAAATAAAAAACCATATCGTTCTAGTTTCTTAAGCCACATAACTTGTCGGCTGAGTTGATATATTGCCATAAACATTTCTCAGTTATTCCTTTCAATAAAGATATTTACAATCAAGAATAACTTATCATCATCAACAATTTCAAATTTCTCAATTTACATCACTTTCTTGACCCTACAACCAAATCTATCCTTACTTTTCGAAGTGGTACTTTTATAACTTGTTATGGCATCAATTAAAGAATTTAATTATTGAGACACTTCAGCTTCTACTCCAACTTTTTAGATTTTCTTTTCCTTTTTCTCTTTCTCTTTTCCAGAAGTACAATTGTGATGATACTTTTAAGAAGAGGCTTATTTCATACTTTTCTATGGATCAATTATTTTAAATTGAACCCCACAACTTCACGGAAATTTTATGATATTGATATATTTGTTAGTCCTTTATTTTAAGAAAATGGTTGATATTTTTTTAATATATATTTTGAAGAATGATTTATATTATATAATTTTATTTGTTTTTCATAATAAATAGATTTATGTGTATTCCTAAGCTTAGTTCAATGATAAAATCAACAGTACATCTTTAGGTTTAATATTCAAACTTTGACCTGAGTAAAAATCCTTTTGTAGCAAATTGTAATAAAAAAAAAAAAGGGGTTTATGCAATTAATTTAACAAAGATTAAAGGGTTCATGTGTATTTTCCAAAGATTAATAGTAAAAATGCCCCTCTCAGCTATTGATCAGATTAGTAGTTTTGATCTTTTAGGGGAGTACCTTAAGGGAGAGACTTAATTTTGATTACCTTTGTTCATGGATTCAATCGTAATATGTCCTTTGCCTTAGTAAGCTAGAGAGCTATAAAAAATCAATTAATGAACCTTTGCTTTAGAAAGCTAGAAAATTGTGAAATAAGTCCGTTCCTCTGTTTAAGTTTCAAATCCTTTAATTTATTACCTCTTCCGTACAACCATCTTGAAGCTCTCTGAACATTGAAAAAAAAAAAAAAAAAAAATAAGACTATTAGATTCGGAATAAAAATTGTGACCCGAGTTTTTTTGGGTTCCTCCGAATAGAATAATTGATTAATTATTCCTGAAATGCTGTGCCACACCAAAATGATGGCTATAGAAATTCGGATTCCTTTGCATGGTCATGATCCATCCATGTGGCCCTTTTGAAATTGGGTTCGGAATACCAGCCCACCAAATCTTGTTCAACATTTGGTGCCCGTCACAAGTCTCTTTTTTTTTTTTTTTGGGCTATCGTTCTTCTTTTCAAGTGCCAAAATAATCAGATATAAACAGGTATTTCCTAATTTCCATTATAAAACTCATTTATCAGAGCGAAAGAATATGCTAGAAGTATAGGACACGTGGTCATAATCAAGAGGCCCATTGTCTAATGAGACAAATAAAATAAAGATGAAACACACATCCTTCGTTACATAAATCTTGCCCGACAAAAATATTAATTTTAATGATTGAACATCTTTGTCTATGATATAAAAATATAAATATAAATTATAAAAATAAAAAATTTGGAATAATTTATAATATTAAAAAAAAAAAATCCTGTGTGATGTCATACATGTCCTGTACTAACCGGAGAGCTGCTCAGATGAGGCTTAGCCGTTCTTACATCACAGCTGGAGCATCATCTTCTATGGTCCAAATTACAATTGCTTGTGTGCCTTGAATGCTTTAGTGTTGCAGTGCTTTTAGGGAGTTGAAGGAGCGTGAGAATGATGGATGCAAATGAACCTCCATATCCTTGTGATAGGGGCATCTGACTTTCATGGGCATTTTGGATGGAAATTGAATTTTGTCTTTATTATACACAATTTAAATGAATTTAGAAATTTAATTATTATAAAAAATAATTTGAGGATCGATAAAACTTACATAGTTTAGGGATTATCCTTTACAATTACTTATGTACATTTTAGTGAAAGGCCACATTGCCCTGATTCAGTGGTTAAAAGTTCACCACATGCAAATCTCAACCTCCAGTACTTATGTAGTTTTTATTTTTATTTTTTAAAAGTTTTGGTTATGGAAACATTACACGCTATTGGAATTTTGAAATATCGCCAAACATATTTCTTCTTTTATTCAATGAGAATATTCTCTTTTATTATATAAAAGTTTATTATACAATACTTTTATAAATACTAAAATATTTATTAAATTTATTTATTAAATAATACGTGAACAAATGTTATTTGTTAAAATATTTATATATAAAATGATAAACTTTTAAATAAATAAATAAAATAAAAAAATAAACCAATTAAATATTATAACGTTATGTTTTACATTTTTTGATAAATAAATTTAGTGAACATTTAACTGAATCTAGTATGATTGTTTATAATATAAAAAAAATCATTTATTCCTCTTATTCTTAATGAAAATAAAACCATCATTCTAAATACTACAAAATTGATATTGATTGGGTCAAATATTAATATTGATAACAATAATAATAGTTGAAATTAATTAATAAGAACTATATATGAGTTGTTTTTCTTTTTTTGGTGATGGAATATAAGAATAATCAAAGAACAAAGAAAGTTTAATCAAAGAATCAAAGTAACTGATTTTGGACTTTATCCATTCCACCATATGGCACCCCAGAGGAAGAGACATTCCCTCCTGCAGCGACAAGAAAGCTTGAAAACTTGCGTTAATCAAGGGTATAAATAAATGATTCTTTTGGAATTAAGCTAATAAAATAGTGATTTTTAGTACAAACAAATAAAAAAATAATGGAATTTGAAAAGAAAAAGAAAATGAAAAAAAAAAAAAAAGAATATTGAAAGAGTGTAATATCAAAATGAGTCAAGCATAAGACGAAGAAATTGATTTAGAAAATGAGAAAGCATATTTATATATATATATATATATATATTTATCCGAAGCACTGCCAATGCCACTTCTTTCACAATTCCCTTCCGAATATTATATCCATAAAATCTTCAAAACAAAACAACTAGTGCAAAAAACCAGAATTCCTTGTTTCTCTTCTTTTTTCCACCATTATTATTGATTTTCAAGCCAACGAAAAATGGATGTCAAGTCCATCAAAGTCAAACATATCGAACAGAAAAAGATAATGAAAGTTGTGAAGGAGAAAGATGTGGAACGACTTAACAAGCAGCTGAAAGGGATTAAAGGTGTAGCAGAAACTCTCGAAACCGATATCAACAACGGAATTCTTGATGATGAAAAGAAAATTGCTCGACAACGCAAAAAATTCGGTTCAAACGCATACAAAAAGCCGCCTCCGGACGGTTTTCTACCTTCCATATGGCGACCTGTACAAGAGTTTGCCATTTTAAACAACTTGGTGAACATTCTTGCAGCTCTTATCCTTTTCCTCGCTGCCTCTGCAGTTGGAAGGTACATAACCTCAGCTCGAAAGTCTAAATTGATGATGAATGGTAACAAATTTGAAGTTTTGAGAGGTGGGAGAAGAAGGAAGATTTCGATATCCGAAATCGTTGTTGGACATGTGGTTTGCTTGAAGATCGGAGACAAAGTTCCAGCAGACGGCTTGTTCTTAAAAGGTCATAACCTGCAAGTAGAGGATGGTGAGGGTGGTGACAAGTTGGACTAGGCTCAATTTGGTATAAATAAAATTCACTGGTGGAATGGCTGTCGAGAAGCCCTTGCTTCGAGCATGACAGTCTCATGGAAATGGAATACAATATGGTGAAATATTTTATTCGGTAAATAACTTTGTCACCCAAAAGTCTGAATGTTCAATACATCGCAATAAGAAGTCTATTATTTGAGTGTTAAGAGTTTTTTTTTTTTTATCCCTATATTTTCTAAAAGAAATGATATAATCATTAAATAGAACAAATATAAACCTCCAAAAACAAATCTAATTATTATATATTCTATAAATAATATTGTATACGTATATAGTGATTTTCTTTCATAATGATGTAAATAGCTAGTAGTTAGCCATCCAAATTATTGTACGATGGAAGGTTTTTTGTGATCAATTTTTGTTGACTTAATTATTAGCCAGCCACGCACTCCGATCGACTAAGTCTGGCTCTTTCCTTTGCGATGGAGGAATCTCTTGGGTCAAATTGTGTATCAGATTGCTGTGTTTTCGGCATTACTCTTCAAGGCCAAATAGATTCTGGGTGTAGAAGATATTACGGTAAGGAGAAGCTTCATCTTCAATGCATTCATGCTCTGCCAAGTTTTTAATGAATTCAATGCTAGGAATCTAGTGAATATCAAGAACGTAACGAAAGGAATGGCATAGGGACATAACGTTTCTACTTATTATTATAATAACCATTTCTGTTCAAATAGTGTTTGGGGAATTATTTTTTGCACCGTGGCAGTGATTATTTTGAGAGGTTGCAGTTGTGACATTGGGGAATATGTTTTGGATTTGCCGGCATTTCTCGGCCTATCGACATGGCAGCGGGTTCCAGTACATACCTGTTCCGGAGAAACCGCATATGGACGAAGAGGGTCGATATTTATACATGGCGGAAATTAGCAATATGTACAAATGGAAATTAAAAATACAAAGGAAAATATATAATTATATATATATATATATATATATTTTCATTCATGTATGGGTATGAATAATATTCACTTGGTGGAATGAATATTGTGTTTGTTTGTTTTTTATGTATTGTTTTTGTTTTGTGATCGATATTATTGTTTGTTTTTGTTTGTATTGTGGAAACGGAACACTTTGTAGATGGAAAAATAATAAGGAAAATATTTTTATACATTTTCATTCGAATGTTTGTATAATATTTAAAAAATAATTCAAAACGTGCATCGATCCTTCAATACTGTAATCAAGTTTATCTTTATTTTTTGAATTTTATTATTTATCATTGTTAATAACGATAATCAGTTTATATAATAAATTTCAATTAGAAATATTTAATTATATTATTTTTTATATTAAAATTTTAAAAATGAATATTTTAATAGTAATAATTTAAATTGTCATCTAGCATGTAGGTCACATTGATGATTGTTTACCAAAAATAACAAACAGCATTTTTGTTACTTTTTAAGTGTTATTCTTATTTGTTATGGCACCAGTTAAAGAATCTAATTGTTGAAGCACTTAGCTTCTACCCAACTCTTTTAGAATCTTTTTTTCTTTTTCTCCCTTCTCTTTAACAAAAGGTGCATTAATGAAAGGAGATGCAATATTAAAGGAAAAAAAAAAAAAAGAGTCAACATCAATTGTATTCTTAATTCTGTTGGAGTGTTTTATATAGAACCAAGTCTATGTCAGACTCCACAATAGCAACAACTCTCCATTTCAGCAGTCACAATAGACACAGATCTATATCAGCTTTTAATACAACAACAAACTGTTTACGTTTTGTATTTAATGTTTGTTTTAGGTAGTTTTGTTTGTTATATTGTTTGACAGCTGTCTTTGTTTCATTGGGGTTTAGTATATAGCAATGTATAAGCAGCTATAAAAAGAAGCTAGGCTTTCTGGTTTCGTGTTGTACTGTTCTTTCTTCTTTATATAATTTTATCTGTAAACAAACAGTAATGAGTGAATAGATTTTGCTTTTTATTTTCTACTTCTTTTCCTAATTTGGTATTAGAGCTTAGAAAACATCAACAATGGAAAATTAGTTTTCCTATCCTCTGGAGTCAAGAACTTCTAATACAACAAAGACTGATCTTGTGTGCACACATCTGATCACATCTTCGCCATTTCCCAGCACAATTCTCAAGCTCGATGCAGGTAATTTTCTGATCTGGAAGCTTCAAGTTTTGCCGATTCTCAGATGCCATAAGTTGGATAAATTTGTCCTCAAAGATGAGCCACCATTATGCAAGAAATTGGTGCCTTAGAGTGTGAAATTGATGAAGAAATTCTCAATCGTTACTCTTTGGAACAACAACTTTGGGTTTTACAAGATCAGTTGCTTCAAGGTTGGATTGTTGCAGTAATTTCACCCTCCATTGCTGGTTTGGTGATAGGCTTAAAGACTTCTTGTCAATTTTGGAAGACACTTGAATTAAATTTTGCTTCCAAATCGAAGATGAGTTGGCTGCAGATGCGAATTCAATTACAAAATATGAAAAATGGATTGGATAATATAGCCACATACTTCTTGAAGATGAAATCTATGGCTGATCAAATGGCATCTAGAGGGGGTTCTGTTTCAGAAGAAGATCTTATTTCCTACATCTTGGGAGGTCTTGGTCCAGAACATGAAATGCTAATAGTAAGCCTTCAAATTAAACTCGCTTAATGCCCCTAAGTCTTGAGGATGTAAAACAACATCTTCTTTACTATGAAAATCGACTTGAAACACAAAATTATGCTTGTCAGGACCCGTCCAAAATTCCTCACTGGAACCCTAGACAAGCCCTGATCCCAGGGAAATACCACCGAACCTTCCAACGGAAAATCCGACAGCACCTCCCTTAAGGGTAGGACTAACCAAAAATTTCCTGCACTGAAAACACACTTCTATATTCATCCCCTTATTCCTCCCACAATACTACAAATTGATTCCACAAATTTACAGCACTTCAAATGAACAACAGTAATCCAGTGCATAATTAATAACTACATGTCCAATACAGTACACAGAGCATTATACAATAAATGTGGAATTAATACAATGACAGATAAAGAAGTAATACAAGATGGAGAGGAAAAAGGGAAGATATACTTCTTGGACTTTCGGCAATGAACTGAGACGTCAAGTTCGCCCCGGACGAGCAACGTCTCCCAACCTAGACCTAGGGGAACGGAATTTAAAAACGTGAGATGCTAATCATCTCTGTAAGTGACCCTATCTACTGAACACCTTTAATATTAATAATATAACCAATAAAGGAATTTAATTAATACCAATAATTAAATAAATAAGTAATAATAACAATTGAAGTAATATTTTCTCTCAAAACCCTCACTATTCACTCTATTGGAAATGTTCCCCTTTTAAAACATTTTCACAAAACCCGATATTCGTACTTCCCGAAAACCAAGGGATCAATTAATTTAATAAACAATAAATAAATACCCCAAATATAAATAAAATGTAATAAATTATAATAAATAATTTTTGAACACTTTGGGGTTTGAAATTTCTATCCGAAAATTTATACTTGACGCACCACACTATATACCAGTGATGCCCTCCAATACCCAGCGTCTCGAGCACCGACTGGCGGGAGATTAAAGAGAAAAACTTGCATACGGCATTTCGGCATCTCGACAGTACAGCTGCTGAAACCGTCATCCCGGCCAAGGAGGGGGGCGGCTATGTGCACGATAAAAGACTTGCCTGCCCTCGGTCCAATAGCAACTCACAGGAGACATAATACTTGCGCGCTAACCACATATACACTAGAACACCAATATTGTATGAGTGCATCTAAAATAATTATTAAATTAATTATTACCGTACCGATTTTCCAAAAATCACCGTGGGAAACATACCAATTTTCAAATTTACCATCCCACATATTTTCCTTTAACATACCCGGTACGAAAACATTGATAACAATATACAAATAATTTTTCTCGTAACACGAGGTTCAATAAATAATATTCCACGGGCATAATTATAAAATTTAAACCACCAATTAAACAAATATTTTCCTTAAAATATTTAAACCAATTATGCCCAAAAATAATATTAAAATCACATATGATTTATTACTGAAAATACCTTACTCATGCGTAATAAATAAAATTAAATCACAATAATAAAAATCAGGGTTTCTGAATAACCCAAAATTCCGTTTAGCACCAATAAACATATACGTACTTATAAAATAATATTTTTGCACAATTCCAAATATCAATTAAACACCAATTAAATATAATTAATTGCCCCAAAATATTTTTAAAGGTGGGTCACTCACCTGGAACACGCAATTAACCTAAGATCCTCCATGAGATTAATTCCACGACTCACTCGTGCTCCTAGAACACAATTCACACACAGTCAAATAAATTAATATTTTATTCGGATAATTAATACCCGGTACCCAGGGGGTTAAACACAAACGTTAACCAAAATTGACAAATTATATGTCTATGGAAAGCTTATGAGATGAGGATCACAATACCGACCTCCGCTGAGCTCAATTCAACCGGCGGTGGCTGGAATTTGGCCGGAAAGCTTCGGCCGAGCTTAAACTTGAGGGATCTCTTAAATGGGGGGGATTTTGGGCAATCTAACGCCTGAAATGGACTCAGAGGGGTCGAAAATGGTGGGATAGAGGTATGGGGTGAGCTGGGTTGGCCGAAAAACACAAGAAAAGAGGAGAGAGAAAATTTCTGGCCGGCGGCTTCTCCGACCCGATCTGGGCTCATCCGGCGGCCGGTGTCCGTGAAATTTTGCGGTCGAGCTCGCCTCCTCCCTTCGCTCATCTCTGGCTGGAGCGTGGAGCAAGGTGGTGGCCGGAAACGAAGAAACGGCGACGGCCCGAGAGGAAGAAGGAAAGGAAAGGAAGAAGAAGGAGGAAGAAGAAGAAGAGAGCTTCGGGTGGCTGGGCATTTTTTCCACGTGGGGGAAAAGGAAAAAAGAAAAAAGAAAAGAAAATAAATTAAAAATAATTAAATAATATTAAAAATAATATTATTATATAAAATAACAATAATAAAATAATATGGTATTAAGCATGGTTGACATGTGGCATTTCAACATGGTGACACATGGTCACATTTATTAAGTCACACGTGGCACAATGTTACACGTTTAAAAATAATATTAAAATAATACAGTATTTGAAAAACTCTACAGGTCCATAACTTTCAAACCACATGTCCAAATTAGACGTGCCACTAGTCTAAGAACTCGTATCGACTAGTACTTCACAACCATGCATGAGTCAAAGCTTAACTTTGCATGAATAAAAAGTCGTTTTAGTTTTTATTTTTATTTTTTACATATATTAGTTAGCTTAGATGACATTTTGGATGTTGAAGGTTTTTTTTTTTTTTTTTTGTTGGGCTTTTGAAGATATTTTTGGTATTATTTTATTAATTATGTTTGGAAAATTTTTATTTTCTGCATTATAGGTTTTATGAAGTAACAATAAGTATGATTATGATCACATTTTAAGTATATAGTCTTGACAATTAATATTGCTGTTCAAAAAAAGAAAAATAATTTGGCCCCTCAAAATATAGACAATCAAAAGAGTTTAAATCAAACTAATTATTTGCCTAACCCTGAACCTTTCTTAAGAGTAAACCTTCTTCATCGGAACTAATTCTTGATCTTTGCTAACAAATGGCTTCTCTGGAACAGGAACGAACTTGATAGCCCAACCAATTGGCCATGACATGGAAGCCATTCCAATACATATTCCCCATTGCCCCCAGCTCACTCTCTCTGTATCTGTAAACTTCTTCAAAAACTCCATCATTATCACCTGAAGAAATATGGTTATGGCAATGATCCCCATAAACAATCTATTCCTGTGAATCCCTTTGAACACATTCTTTTTCTCCAGCTTCCTTGCATTGAATACATTAAAAACTTGGCAGAGCACAAATGTGTTGAAGATGAAAGTGTCCTTTACCTTATCATCTACTCGAAAGATTGGTTTCCCCTTAAACAGCAATATCAGAAGCACAGAAATTTGATACAGAGCTTGAGGCAAAAGATTTCTCCACATGATGTTGGTGATCAGAGGCTCAGTCCTACCTACTAGTGATTTATCCATGAGTTCCTTGGTGGGCTTCTCTGTGGCTAGAGCAAGAGCTCCAAGTGTGTCCATGATCAAATCCACCCAAAACAAGTGAACTGCAGTTAATAGAACTTCGCCGGCAGAAACTGCTCCGATGAAATTGATTACAAGAGTAGCAACACTCACAGTGAGCTAAAACTGAATGGATTTCTGAATGTTGTTATAAATGCACCGACCCCATTTAAGAACCTTTGCCACTGAAGCGAAATTATCATCCAAGATGACAATGTCTGAGCTTTCCTTTGCAACTTCTGTGCCTTAGATTCCCATTGAGAGTCCTATGTCGGCTTCTTTCAATGTAAGTGCATCATTGGTTCCATCTCCGGTGACTGCGACGACGTGGCCTTTTTGTTTAAGGCATTGAACCATGAGGAGTTTATCAAACGGAGATGATCTTGCCATCACAAGGATTTTGTCAACTTTCTCCATTCTTTCTTCTTCTGTGTAGTTTCTAAACTTCTCACCTTCTATTAAAGCTTCATTCATGTCATGCTCTGCTCTCAGTATTCCGCACTCTGTAGCTATGGCTTTCGCTGTGAAAACATTGTCGCCGATGATCATATTGATGTTGACTCCCTGTACTGGCAATCTTCCACAGCTTTCTTCACCCCTGCGCGACATGGGTCTTTAATACCCACAAGTCCTAACAGAACCAAACCTTGTTCTTTCATTGTTTTATGTCCATCTGAATCCTCAACCTCCTCTGCCTAAACTCTGCTTTGTGTGAAAGCTATGCACCGGAGACTGCTCGCTGCCATAGCTTGAATTATCTGTTGGAATTCTAATGTCTGTCTATCATCAAGATCCTTGATGATTCCAGTCGCATCATAGTAACTCGAACACATTGCTAGAATCAGTTCCGCTGCTCCTTTCCAATGAATGTGAACAAAGCTGTCAATCTTCCTTTTTAATAAAACCCCACTTCTTTTCTTCTGTGAATTGAAAGCCTCATCATGAAGAATTGAATATTTCCTTGTAATTTCCTCCGTATCCATATTCAAATCCTCAATTGCCCATGAAAGAATTGCTTTCTCTATTGGACTACCTGAGATTTCATATTCCATTCCAAAACTTGGCCTGTATACACTACCAGTAGTATTTAGAGCAATTCCTATTGTGGTTCTCTGACCACTTTAGACAAGAAATATGAGAAGAAAAATAAAAAGAATTCTATTACTCTCTTGGAAATAGAATACAAAAATAAAAACTTCTCTCGTGGAGGATTCTTAAGTGGAACCTCTCTCTACATTGTCAAATTCTCTCTAGAATTGCTCACTCTTCTCTCAAGCTCTCTCTAGAACTTAAACACTCTCTGTAACACCCCAACCCAAATCACATCGGAATTCGTGCACGTTGACCGAGGTTGACCGTTGACCGAGCGGGTCAAAAGTTGACTTTTTGGTCCAGTAGAAATTTCTAGTTGACCATGGTACCGTGGCGAAGTGTATGATGCCCTGAGTTCGTAGACTAGTAGCACGTCGAAAACGAAGCTACGGTTTGAAAGTTATGGGCAAAACAAGTCGAGGTGCAAACTGTCCAAAAGGTGCCGGGAGTTGACTTTTTATTGTTGTGTAATTTTGTTTTGACTTTTTTATGGTTGTAAAGTACTCGTCGATACGAGTTCATAGACTAATGGCACGCTTAAATTGGATATCTGGTTAAAAAGTTATGGACGTGTGAAGTTCGCCGAATACCGTAATATTTTATTATATCTGGCTTAAGTGCACAGTAACGCCATGTATCGTCACCTGATTGGTCCACGTGGGTGAATAGTGTCACCCACGGTGGCTTTTATTTGGGAAAAACGTCGGGGAGGAGAGAGAAAGAGAGAGATGAGAGAGAAACGACCGGCTGCCGGACTCGACAAATTTTCCAGCCGATCCTTACTACATGCGCCGGCCAGAGAGGAGCGCCTCCCCATTTCTAGCTGAACCCCAAAATTTCATGACCGCCGGTCACCGGACGCGCCCAGACCGAACCGGCGAAGCTCGGCGGCGATTTTTCCCCTCCACCGCCAGGTAGGGGTGGGCATGGATTGGGTTGGTTCGGTTTTGGACCGAAATATAACCCAATCCATATATATCGGTTTTTCTAATTTACAATCCAAACCAAACCATTAAAGCATTAAATCCAAACCAAACCAAACCATTTATGATCGGTTTGGTTTGGATTGGTTGATCGGTTTGAAACTTACTAATTTATAAATATATAATACAAATTAAAAAAATTTCAAATATAAAATATAAATAATAAATTATAATTATCCAAACATAAATACAATTAGAATAATACAATATAGTCTACAATGGAAAATAAAGAAGAAAATGTAGTAAATGATACACGTCATGCACTTATTAAATAGCAAACATTAATGTCATCATCTCACTCCTATAAAATTAAATTAAAATTGTTAGAACAAATAATGTAAAATAATACATTCGTCAAAATTCATTCACTCAAAAATCAATACATAATTTCTTTTTTTTTTTTTTAACCTTAAAACTTTAGTAAATCATAAGTCAATCAACGTTGACAGGTTCACTAATTTTAGTTGATTCTGTAAGTTCTACGAAGATCAAAACAATAAAATTAGCAATAAATTATATTTAAACATTTATATATATATATATAAGTAACAATTGGATACAATATATGTAGATATATATATATATATATGATGGGTATGTAAAAAATATATATATGTTATTGTGATGGTGATGGACTGGTGGAGGGCGGCAACAAAGGTAAATGTTTAGTTTAGGGTTTCAACTTACAATTTAATTTGGGATTTGGGATATGGGGATGTAAAAGGAAAACAAAAAAAAAATATATATATATATATATATTAAAAATCAATATATAAAAATGGAAAAAAAAAATAAAAATTAATATATAAAAATGAAAAAAAATATATATTAAAATTAATATATAAAAATGAAAAAAATAAAAAATATTTAATTTTTTAGTTATATAATATATTTTTTGGATTGGATTGGATTGGATTTATATTTCCAATCCATAACCAATCCAATCCATACAAGTTATAATATTTTGAACCCAATCCAATCCAATTGATGTAAAAATTCAATCCAAACCGTTCAAAATGGATTGGATTTTGCCCACCCCTACCGCCAGCCACCGCCGTTGACCCATTTCCGACCACTTTCAAGCCACACGCGCCTGACCGGTCTCTCACCCATGGCAATTCCGGCCTACCCACCAAATTTCACGACCATGGGACCTCCGACGCACCGAGATCGGAGCATTTTCCGGCGAGGCACCGAAAACCTTCAAACCCCGATCTCTTCGTCGTCCGACCTCTGTTTACCTCACCGCCGGTCTTGTTGGAATCCTCTCCCCTCGATCTACAACACCCCCAAAAATCTTAGCCATCGGCCATCGCACGCGTCGCCGCCAATGACCGCGGCGGTTTGCCGGAAGTCACTGTTCCGGCGAGTACCCAGTTGCACCGCCGGTCCCTGTCCACTAATTCCGACCTCCTGAATCCAAATCCGGTATCCTTTTCCTCCAATTCGTGACGGTTTGGGAGAATTGAGGAGTCGAATCCCGAAAGCTTTCCAGCGAGATTTCGGCCACCTCGGGTCCGATCTCCAGGAAGTAAGACCGAATCCGTGATCCTCATCACTCAAGCTTCGATTCGGTATATCACTCGTAATTTTTAGTTGTCGTTGTGTTCGCTTTCTGGGTACCCATTTGGGAGTTACCAGATTAAAATATTAATATATTTGGTTGGTATACTGTGGCTGTTTTAGGTGCGCGTGTGGGTAGTGGAGTTGATCCTGTGGAGGATCTTAGCTGATATACGCGCTTAAGGTGAGTGACCCACCTTTAAAAATATTTTGGGCAATTAATTATATTCAATTGGTGTTTAATTGATATTTGAATTATGCTCATGTGGTGCAATTTAATTATGATTTTATTTTGATTTAATTTTATTTATTATGCATGAGCAAGGTATTTTCAGTAATAAATCGTATGTGGTTTTAATATTATTTTCGGGCATAATTGGTTTAAATATTTTGTGAAAATATTTGTTTAAATTGGTGGTTCAATTTTTATAATTATGCCCGTGGTATATTATTTGATGAACCTTGTGTTACGAGAAAAATTATTGTTTTACTGTTATCGATGTTTTCGTACCGGGTTTGTTAAAGGAAAATATGTGGGATGGTAAAAATTGAAATTGGTATATTTCCCACGGTAATTTTGGAAAAACGGTACGGTTATAATTAATTTAATAATTATTTTAGACGCATTCATACAGTATTGGTGTTCTGGTGTATATGTGATTAGCTCGCAAGTTATTATGTCTCCTGTGAGTTGCCATTGGACCGTGGGCAGGCAAGTTTGATATTGGCCACAGCCGCCCCCCTCCTTGGCCGGGATGACGGTTTCAGCAGCGGTACTGTCGGGACGCCGAAGTGCCGTTTGCAAGTTTCTCTCTTTAACCCTCCTGCTAGTCGGTGTTCGGGACACTGGGTATCGGAGGGCATCACTGGTATATGGTGTGGTGCGTCAAGTATAAATTTTCGGATAGAAATTTCAAACCCCAAAGTGTTCAAATATTATTTATTATATTTATTTACATTTTAATTACATTTGGGGTATTTATTTATTTATTGTTTATTAAGTTATTTGATCCCTTGGTTTTCGGGAAATACGAATATCGGGTTTTGTGAAAATGTTTTAAAAAGGGAACATTTCCAAAGGAGTGATCAGTGAGAGTTTTGAGAGAAATTATTATTTTCAACTGTTATTATTTATTTACCTATTTAATTGCCGGTATTAATTAAATTCTCTTATTCGTTATAGTATTCCGGGGAGGAACTTTGGACGGGTCCTGACACTCTCTCTCTCGGAGTTTACTCTCAATACTCCTCACTTGGGATGATATTGAGCTTACTCTACTTGGCTTGAATATGCATGCAACGGGCCTATTTATAACCTTACTAAGTTGGTTGCATGGCCACCATTTTCAACTTCTTCTGACTGGTGCCCACAATTGTTGAGCAAATTATTTTTCAGTGTTAATTGCAGCAACCATTGTCAACAATGGTGGCTGAGCAGTCTTCACACTGTCGGTGCAGTGGTGGTGCAGCTGGACTTCACAATTCTCCCCCTCCAGCCGCATTTAAAAACTGATGGTCATCTGCCATCCATTCCAGCTATGTCTCTGCACAGCTTCAGCTTCTCTTGAGCAACAACTTTTGTTAATATGTCTGCTGGATTCTCCTTTATGTGGATCTTCATCAGTTTCAGCAACTGTTCATCTATTACTTCGCGTATCCAATGATAGCGGATGTCAATGTGCTTTATACGGGAATGATACATTGAGTTTTTGCTCAAATCCATGGTACTATGGTTATCACAATGTATCTTGTAGTCTTATTGCTTAATGCCCAATTCTGTGAGAAAATGCTTTAACCACAACATTTCCTTACCCGCTTCCGCTGCGACAATGTACTCTGCTTCAGTAGTGGATAAAGCAACACACTTTTACAATCTTGACTGCCATGACACAGCTCCCCCCTCAAAAGTGTAGAGATAACCTGATGTAGACTTTCTATTATTAGGGTCTCCGAGCATATCTACATCTGTACAGCCTTCTAAGATTGGAGCACCTCCCCCGTAGCACAAGCATAGGTTCAATGTACCTTTAAGATACCTAAGAATCCATTTGACTGCTTCCCAGTGTTTCTTTCCAGGATTTGAAAGAAATCTACTCACAACACCTACTGCATGAGCAATGTCTGGTCTGGTACACACCATTGCATACATCAGACTTCCTACCGCTGAAGAATATGGTACTGAAGCCATCTCCTCTATCTCTTCTTTGGATGAGGGGCACAATCTCTTGCTTAACTTGAAATGATTTGTAAGTGGAATGCTGACCTGTTTGGCTTTATCCGTGTTGAATCTCTTTATCACCCGTTCAACATACTTCTCTTGAGATAGCCATAACCTTCTATTCTTCCTATCTCGGATTATTTGCATTCCCAAAATTTGTTGAGCTAGTCCTAAGTCTTTCATATCAAAGGACTTAGACAATTCTTTCTTCAGCTGACTAATCTTCATTGCATCTTGTCCAACGAGATCAACATGTCGTCCACATATAGCAAAAGTGTAATGAAGTTTCCACCTGAAAATTTTTAAATATAAACACACTGGTCTGCTGCAGTCCTTTTATAGCCTTGACTCACCATAAACGAGTCAAACTTCTTGTACCATTGTCTTGGTACTTGCTTGAGGCCATACAAGCTTTTCTTCAGCTTGCATACGAGATTTTCTTTCCCTGAAACGTCAAATCCTTTTGGCTGCTCCATGTAAATTTCATCATGTAAATCACCATGAAGAAATGCTGTCTTCACATCCATCTATTCAAGCTCTAAGTTTAGACTTGCTACTAAACCAAAAAAGACTCGAATTGAAGTCATTTTTACCACTGGTGAAAAAATCTCATCAAAGTCAATTCCTTTATTCTGAAGAAATCCTTTTACCACCAATCGGGCTTCATGTTTCACCACCCTTCCACTCTTATCTTTCTTGAGCTTGAACACCTATTTATTCTTTAGTGCCTTCTTTCCTGTTGGAAGTTCAACCAACTCATAAGTATGATTTTTCTGCAACGATTCCATCTCATCTTGCATTGCTTACAGCCACTTTTTCTTGTCTTGATGAGAAACAACTTTCTGGAAACTTTCTGGCTGCCCTTCTTCAGTAAGCAGAATATACTCAGATTCTGGAAATCTCTTTGATGGAATTCAGCCTCGCTTAGATCTTCGAACTTGTAAACCACTGGTTTTAGGAGGTATACCATCATCTGACCACTGTGATGGCCCTGTAGCTGCTTGAGAGGATTGAGTCTCCCCCTGCTCAATATCCCCTTCCTCCTCCTGGTCTACTTCTGATATATCTTCATGCACCTCATTATCCTCTGTGGCTATTTGTGCTGGTGCTGGATTAGGACTAAAATTCTCGGCACTAGAACTATAAATAGGAGACATTCTGGGCTTTTCAATGTCTTCCATTTTCTAGTTTTCATGGAATACTACATCCCTGCTTCTAATAGCCTTCTTTGTTTTCGGGTCCCATAACCTGTATCCGAATTTTTCATCTCCATATCCTATAAACATGCATGGAGTAGAACTTGCATCGAGCTTCTGTCTGAGCACCTTGGATCAACCCAACACTCTTAAATGAGAGTAGGAGGGAATCTTGCCCAACCACACTTTCTCCGGAATTTCAAAATTCAACGGTACTGACGGTGATCTGTTGATTAAATAGCAGGCGGCACGAACAGCTTATCCCCAGAATGGCTTTGGCAGCTTAGCCATACTGATCATACTTCTGACCTTTTTCATAATGGTTCGGTTCATTCTTTCGGCTATTCCATTATGTTATGGGGTGCGAGGGACCATCTTCTCATGTCGAATGCCGTGTCTTCTGTAGTAGGCATCGAACTCCTTGGAAGTATACTCGCCTCCATTATCTGAGCGGAGACATTTCAGCTTCTTTCATGTTTCACACTCTACCATGGTATGAAACAGTTTGAAGTAATCCAATACCTGGTCCTTTGTCTTCAAGAAATATACCCACACCTTCCGAGAAGCATCATCAATGAAGGTCAGGAAATACTTATTGCCACCTAATGATTCCACCTCCATGGGACCACAAACATCAGAGTGCACCAGACTAAGCAACTCTGATCTTCTCGATGTAGAGGAATTGAAGGAGACTTTATGTTGCTTACCAAATAATCAGTGATTACAAGGATCTAGCACAGCATTCTTGCAAACAATGATAAGCTTCTTCCTTGCCAAAGTGGACTATCCTTTTTCACTTATGTGACCGAGTCTCTGGTGCCACAGTTTTGAAATGCCTCTCCTTCTGCAATATTGAGGCTATCTGCACATATATTCACATGAGTCTTGTACAGCGTTCCACAAATATGTCCTCGGACGACAACTATGGCACCTTTCGTCATTTTCCATGTGCCTTTGCTGAAGTAGTTGTCATAGCCTTGCTTGTCTAAGGCTGCTCCTAAAAGTAGATTAAGTCGAAGATCTGGAACATGACGGACATCCTTCAAAGTGATTGTACAACCAACATTCATTTTTACCTGAATATCACCAGTTCCTATAATCTTTGCAAAACTAGAATTTCCCATCTTTACCGTACCAAAGTCTCCTGCTTTGTACGTTTTGAAGAAATCTCTATGTGGAGTGATATGGTAGGATGCTGCAGTATCGACTATCCATTCAACATCTTGGGTTAATATATGAAGGCATGTCTCTTCTTCGGTGGAGCAGAGCGCCACTTCTCCTATAACAGTGACTAGTGTCTCTCCATCCTTCATCGGCTGATTACCTTGGAGTCTCTGCTCTCTCAACAACTTCCTACAGTTCTTCTTCATGTGACCCTCCAGACCACAATGATAGCACTTATATGATGATTTTCTGCCATCTGTAGATCTGCCTATGCTCTTGCTCCTGCCTCTCCCCCTATCTCGACCACCTCTTTGCTGTCTTCCTCTCTCTGTGACGAGGGCATGTGACTGATCCATGCCAATGTCCTTCATTAAATAGGGCATCCTTAACCATAGACATAGTAAGTTTGCCATTCGGGGCCGAATTACTAAGAGAGACTACCAATATCTCCTAACTGTCTGGAAGAGAGCTTAGAAGTAGGACGGCTTGTTCCTCATCCCCTAGTTGGTAATCCACAGCAGATAGTTGATTTACCAAGCTCTGGAACTCACTGGTATGCTCGGCTACAGAAGTTCCACTCTGTAATTTTAGATTTACTAATCGTTTAAGCAACAGGGCTTTGTTCCGAGCAGTCTTGGCCTGGTACATGTCCTCCAATTTTGTCCAGAGGGCACATGCATCCGTTTCCTTCGCTACATGATGGAAGACACTGTGGTCGATCCATTGCCTGATCTGACCGATCATTTTCTTGTTTAATTTCTTCCATTTTGCTTCTTTGCTGGGATCGAGGTTTTCTCCTTTAGCTTCTATAGGATCAAACAGATCCTTACAATTGAGGAGATCTTCCATCCGAGGTCTCCAAAGTGTATAATTTATGGCAGTGAGCTTAACCATAGCTCCCGAAGATGATTCTTCCATTGACATTATGGCTTGACCAAAAATGGAGCCGAATTTGGAAAAATGGAGTTAACCGTTGCGTCTGGAACGGCCGAAAATGGTGGACTTGACTCTTCCGAGGTCAAAATATAATTACCAAAATTTTGGGGCAAAAAATGTAATTTCACAAAAATTCTGGGTCAACCTGTAAATACAGAAACTACAAGGGTTAATCTATAATTTCTAACAATTCAGGGCTGTTCTATAATTTCAGAAACTTTTGATGATGTGGCATATTGTGTTAACTTGTCGACACGTGGCAGATGACGTGGCGATTGCATGGCTGACGATGTGTCGGGTCACGTGGCAGATGATGTGGCTGAGTGCGATGATGTGTCTGCTGACATGGTCGTCTTCAACCTCCAGACGGTGCATGCGGCACATGAGGCGCATGATCTACTGCAAAAAATTTCAGACGGCGCATGCGGGCGTGTTAGGCTTGTCGTTTCTCTCCGACAAACTTGGTTGTTCTCGTCTCGTCGAGTACTTTCACCTGGTATTGTCAAATTATTGATTTGAGAAACTTTTCAAAACACAAACTTGAAAAACAGAAGCTCTGTTTCTTCAAATTTTGAACCCAAGCTCTCAACCTGGAGCTCTGATATCACTTGTTGTGGTTTTCTGACCACTTTATAGAAGAAAAATAAAAAGAATTCAATTACTCTCATGGAAATAGAATACAAAAATAAAAACTTCTCTCGTGGAGGACTTTCACATGGAACCTCTCTCTACACTGTCAAATTCTCTCTGGAATTGCTCACTCTTCTCTCAAGCTCTCTCTGGAACTTAAACACTCTTTCTCTTGGAGTTTACTCTCAATACTCCTCACTTGGGATGATATTGAGCTTGCTCGACTTGGCTTGAATATGCACGCAACGGGCCTATTTATAACCTTACTAAGTCGGTTGCATGGCCACCATTTTCAACTTCTTCTGACAGTTGCCCACAATTGTTGAGCAAATTATTTTTTGGTGTTAATTGCAGCAACCATTGTCAACAATGGTGGCTGAGTAGTCTTCACACTGTCGGTGCAGTGGTGGTGCGACTAGACTTCACAATTCCTACCCTGAACAATTCTACAAAATATGGAGCAACTGAAGAATAGCCTCCTAATTCTTCCATAGATTCTTTGCCTAGCCAACACTCTGTGACTTTCATTTGGTTCATGGTTAGTGTACCTGTTTTGTCAGTACAAATAGTGGTGGCAGAGCCCATGGTTTCGCAAGCAGAGAGCTTCCTTACCATTGCTTTATCAGCCATCATTCTCTTCACTGAAAAAGCGAGAGTTAGTGTCACGGCCAATGGCAAGCCTTCTGGTACAGCAACTGTCAGGACCCGTCCAAGATTCCTCCCCGGAACCCTAGACAAGCCCTGATCCCAGGGAAATACCACCGAACCTTCCAACGGAAAATCCGGCAGCACCTCCCCTAAGGGTAGGACTAACCAAAAATTACCTACACTGAAAACATACTTCTATATTCATCCCCTTATTCCTCCCACAATACTACAAATTGATTCCACAAATTTCAGCACTTCAAAATATAACAGCAACTCAGTGCATAAAGAACAACTACATGTCCAATACAGTATACAGAGCATTATACAAATAAATGTGGAATTTATACAATAACAGATAAGAAGTAAGACAAGATGAAGAGGAAAAAGGGAAGAAATACTTCTTGAACTTTCGGCAACGAACTGAGACGTTGGACTCGCCCTGGACAATCAACGTCTCCAACATGGACCTAGGGGAACGGAATTTAAAAACGTGAGATGCTAATCATCTCAGTGAGTGACCCTATCTACTGAACACCTTTAATATTTATAATATACCAAATAAAAGGGATTTAATTAATCAATACCGAACAATTAAATAAATAAATAAATAAACAATTGAAGTAATATTTTCTCTCAAAACCCTCACTATTCACTCCATTGGAAAAGTTCTCCTTTTAAAACATTTTCATAAAACCCGATATTCGTACCTCCCGAAAACCAAGGGATCAAACCATTTGATAAACAATAAATAAATAATTACCCCAATATATAATTAAAATGTAATAAATCATAATAAATAATTTTTGAACACTTTTGGGGTTTGAAACTTTATTTGAAAATTTCACTTGACGCACCACACCATATACCAGTGATGCCCTCCATACCCAGCGTCCCGAGCACCGACTGGCGGGGAGATTAAAGAGAGAAACTTGCAAACGGCACTTCGGCGTCCCGACAGTACCGCTGCTGAAACCATCATCTCGGCCAAGGGAGGGGCGGCTGTGGCCAATATCAAACTTGCCTGCCCACGGTCCAATGGCAACCATAGGAGACATAATACTTGCGCGCTAAACCACAAAATACTTGCGCGCTAAACCACGTGTACATACACCAGAACACCAATACTGTATGAGTGCGTCTAAAATAATTATTAAACCAACCGTACCATTTTCCAAAATTACCGTGGGAAATATACCAATTTTCACAAAATACCATCCCACATATTTCCATTTCACAATCCGGTACGAAAACATCGACAACCAATAAAACCATAATTTTTCTCGTAATACGAGGTTCAACAATTGAAATACCGCGGGCATAATTTATAAAATTAAACCACCAATTTAACAAATATTTTGATAAAATATTTAACCTAATTATGCCCAAAAATAATACTTAAAACCACATACGATTATTACCGAAATATACTTTGCTTATGTATAATAAATAAATTAAATCACAATAAAACCATAATTAAATTGTACCACATGAGCATAATTTAAATACCAATTAAACACCAATTAAACATAATTAATTGACCAAAATATTTTTAAAGGTGGGTCACTCACCTGGAGCACGCAATTAAACCATGATCCACCATGGGATCAATTCCACGACTCACTGGTGCTCCTAGAACACAATTCACACACAGTCAAATAAATTAATATTTTATTCTGGTAAATAATACCCGGTACCCGGGGGGTCAAACACAAACGTTAACCAAAATGGTCGAATAATATACCGAATCAAAGCTCATGGAACGAGGATTGCATTACCGGTCTCCATCGACCCCAATTCCGTCGATGGTGGCCGGAAAACTTCGGCCAGATTTAAACTTGAGGGATCTCTTAAACGGTGGGGATTTTGGGCAATCTAACCCCGGAAATGGACTCAGAGGGGTCAAAAATGATGGGATAGAGGTATGGGTCGGGCTGGGTTGGTCGAAAACGGCGAGAATCGCCGGAAAATTTCAAGTTACCACTGCGGATTTCACTGGCCCGATCTGGGCGTGTCCGGAGGCGACTGGGCGGGAAAATTGGAGGTTGAGGTCGCAGGGAGCTGGGCTTCACCGGTGGCCGGCATGTGTGGCTTTCCGGTGATTGAAATTCAGCCAAACGGTCGGTCAAAGAGAGAGGGGGAGAGAGTCAAAGGAGAGAGAAGGAGGATTCTTGCTGGTTTTTTTTTACGGGCTTGGGGAAGAAGAAGGGAATAAAAAGGAAAAGAAAAGAGAAGAAGGTGTTTTCCCACATGGGGAAAAGAAAAGAAAAAGAAAAAGAAAAAGAAAAAAAGAAAATAAAATAAAAATAATAAAATAATATTAAAAATAATATTATTATATAAAACAATAATAATAAAATAATAGAGTATTAAGCATGGTTGTCATGTGGCATCTTACCATGGTGACACATGGTCACATTTATTAAGTCACACGTGGCACATCGTTACACGTTTAAAAATAATATTAAAATAATACAGTGTTTGAAAAACTCTATAGGTCCATAACTTCCAAACCACATGTCCAAATCGGACGTGCCGCTAGTCTACGGACTCGTATTGACTAGTACTTCACAACCATACATGAGTCAAAGCTCAACTTTGCATGAATAAAAAAGTCAACTCCGGCACCCTTGGACAGGTTGGACCCCAACTTGTTTTGCCCATAACTTTCAAACCGTAGCTCCGTTTTCAACGTGCTACTAGTCTATGAACTCATGCCAACGTGTACTTTGTAACAGTAACTCAGTCAACCTAGAATTCCAACCGGATCTAAAAGTCAACTTTTGACCATTTTGGTCAACGGTCAAAGTCAACAGTCAACCTCGGTCAACGTGCAAAAATTGCAACATGGTTCAGGACGGGGTGTTACAGCAACTACAACAATGGTGGCCGCAGCTGCTATAAATTCCACTGCAGGATTAATAATGTCATTGAAACTTCTCTTGTAGCTAACAAGAAATACCTGATTTCCATTCTCTTGTTTTGTTGTCCCGGTGAAGTATCTAAAAAAACCAGATAACAAGAGCAAAGAAAGTAAGTCTCTGACCAATGTTCCCAATTGAAAATGTAAGCTTGTTGAGCCGAGATTGTAATGGAGTTTGCTCGTTCGAATCGCGAGTGAGTTGGCTCAATTTTTCTCCCCATGCTGTGTTCATTCCAACTGAAGTGACCACCATTCGGCCATAGCCATCAACCACTTCTGTTCCAGAAAACATGAATGGATTTTGGCCATGGTTAATTTCAACATGGTCGCTCTTCCCTGTCATGCTAGATTCATCAATTTGAAGAGAATGACCTGCTAGGAACAAACCATCTGCTGGAACTTGGTCTCCAATCTTTAAGTAAATCACATCACCGACTAAGATTTCAAAGATGGAAATCTGTTGTCTCCGACCATCTCTCAAAACATCAATTTGGATATTGTTGCTGACTTTTGACAATTTGTCGAATTGTCTGTTTTGACTACGGTTGCTTACAGCTGAGAAAGTAGCAACAAAAAAAAATGGCTAAAAGTACGCTTAACCCATCAATCCAACCTTCTTCCAGCACAAATCATGAGGATGATAATGGTAAGATCTTGAAAGGCTTCCCAAACATAAGACTAAAAACCTTTTGAAGGTGGTTTTGTATATGTGTTTGAACCAAAAGCTTCATGTCTGCCAGGAACTTCTTCATCATCATTTGAAATACCTTGGTCTGCACTAGTTTTGAGAGCTGAAACTTCACCATCGATCCCTCCCAATTGTTGAAGCTGAGCAAGATTCCTCTCTTTGACAAGCTCAACCAGGCTTGTTTGATCGATTTGGAATGACCCAATTTCTAGTTTGACATCAATGATAGGAAGAAGAAAGTGGGATTTCGATGTCGCGCCTTTTGGTTACAGATTTTTCGTAAATGGACAACAGGGCTCTAGAACAATAGCGACACTGTTTGGGATTTGAAGCAACTACTCAATGCCAGGCGACATGTTTTCAGATCCGCAATAGAAAACCAAAAAAAAGAAAGACGACGATTTGCAACAACGTATGAATCAGAAGAAAAAATAACAATCAAGAGAAAAACAGAGACAAGAGGAGTATTTGACGGAATGAAATTGTAAAGCCAAATAGTACTGGTGGTGAGATTTTGGAACAATTGATTTATATTTATACAATTTTATAAACTGGTTCGAAAGTTTCCTCGAACGTGAACTGGAATGATTTGATTTAAATTCCATATATAATTTTGTTTTACATAGAATATATATTTTCGTATATAGCTAAATCAATAAATAAGGAAGCAATTTTCATTAAGAGATGCATGTGTGAGGCGATAATTGCAATGGCAATAGTGCCCTAATAAAAATTAAAAGAAAAAAATCTTGGGCGCACCACTTTTTATAATAAACTAGTATTGACTCAGGTCGGCTGTTTGTGTTCCCCGAGATATTTACGGAACATGTACCTCCTACATATCCAAATTCCGAAGTCAATATTTTTTTGTTAGGACCTTTTTATTTTACATCTCACTTCCTCTTTTTATCTAAAAAATCACTTTTTATTTCTTTGATTTGTTTTCTTTTCTTTTTCTTTAATTTATTAGTTGTTAACAGTTTTATTATATTTTTTTTCCCAAACTTTATTTGTAGAAATTCATTTTTTTTTTCTAGAATTTTAAAATAGAGTATTTGCTTTTCATACATGAATGTTTAAGGAAGAGATAGCTTTTGAAAACTTTTAAAGGGTAAAATAGAAAAGTGGTAGCCAAATACCGTGGCAGTAATGTCATCCTCGAAGAAAAATGAAATGGAAAAAGATTTCCATATTAAAGGGTTTTTATTTTGGGTAGGATTCCAATTAAAGTTTCTTGGATTGTCAAGAAAGAAAGAAAGAAAATAAAAAAAAAGGGTCCCTTTAAAGCATGATAACGACAACCATCACTAGTAATAATTTTTAAATTTTGGATTCAAAGTTTTATACTAAAATCTTCTCTCTAATTTATCTTAAAAAAAAAAAAAAAAAAGGTGGGACATTGAAGGAACTTGCTAAACCTGTGATCAAAGGTGATGGTACTGTTCTCATCTGCGCTTTTCTTTTTGGATGGGTTCTGCTTGGTGCCTTGGGTAAAATGAACGGGCGCTTAGTAACTTGGGCTTTTCTATTGTATACCTGTTTTTACTGTTTTTCTTTTGTTTTTTTTATAATGAAAAATGAGTTTCTTAGAGGATATTATCGGTTCAGAAAATTTGAAAATTATGACCCATTAGTAGTCATGGCTTAAGCAATTCGAAGAAAAAGTTCATGTACTACTTACTCTATCACCATACGATTGCCCCAATTTCCCTCTTCCACGGCGTATGGTGACATGTGGGGTACACACCAATAATCCATTTTTACTTGGACATAAGCTGAAAGATAAAAAAGTATTGTCTTTTGTGATGTAAAAATAAAGTAAGGAAATGATCATTATTAATGAAATTCACATTTATATATGTATCAATTACTAATAGGTTTATTAGCTAAACTCTTATTCTCTACATCAAATGCTTTACTAAGTGTTTATCAAATAAGGTATTTATGAAAGCTAAATTTTGAATCTAATTCAATATTCATGTCAAAGATACAAATAGGAAGAATTATTCCTTTTCTTTGCTTTTATATTTTTGTAACAGCCCATCCCAAATCGCATCGGAATCCGTGCACGTTGACCGTTGACCGAGCGGGTCAAAAGTTGACTTTTTGCTCCAGTTGGAATTTCGAGTTGACCAGGGTACCGTGGTGAAGTGCACGATGCCCCGAGTTCGTAGACTAGTAGCACGTCGAAAACAGAGTTACGGTTTGAAAGTTATGAGCGAAATAAGTTGAGGTCCAAACTGTCCAAGGGGTGCCGAAGTTGACTTTTTATTTATGGGGAAATGAGCTTTGACTCATGCATGGTTGTGAAGTGCGCGTCGATACGAGTTCACAGACTAGCGGCACGCTTAAAACAGACATTCGATTAAAAAGTTATGGACGTTTGAAGTTTACCGGATACCGTAATATTTTAATATTTTTGAGTCGATGAACATTGAAATGCCACATGTCAGCTTCTGATTGGTCCACGTGGCATGAACAGTGTCACACAGTGGCTTTTATTGGATAAAAATCTCGGGGAAGAGAGAGAAAGAGAGAGAGGAGAGAGAAAGAGAGAGAGAGTCCGACCGGCGCGGAATTTTTCAAATTTTCTGGCCGAATTACTGTACATGCATTGGCCAGCAAGGTTCCCCTCCCCATTTCCGGCAAAACCTCAAATTTTCACGGCGATCGGCCGCCGGACGCGCCCGGATCAGACGTTCAAAGATCGGCGGCGAGTTTTTCCCTCCACCGCCGGCCACCACCGATTGGCCCTTTTCTGGCCACATGCACCAGCTAGCCTTCATCCTCTCCTCAAGTCCGGCCGACCCACCAAATTTCACCGCCATCGGACCACCGACGGGCCGGGATCGGAGCGTTTTCCGGCGAGGGGCCAGAAATCTTCAAACCGTGATTTCTCCGCCGTCCGACCTCCGTTTGCCTCACCGCCGGTCCCGTTGGATTGCTCTCCCCATGATCTACAGGTCTACAAAAAATCACGACCAACGGCCACCGCACGCGCCGCCGCTGGCGACGGTTGCCGGTGACCGCAGCGGCTCGCCGGAAGTTACTGTTCCGGTGAGTACCCAGTCTTCCGGCCAGCTTCAGTCCACTGTGTTCGACCTTCTGAATCCGAATCCGGCATCCGTTTTTGCCAATTCGTGATGGTTTAGGAGAATTGCAGAGCCGAAACCCGAAAAGCTTTCCGGCGAGATTCCGACCCCGTCGGGTCCGATCACCGGAAAGTAAGACCGAATCAGTGATCCTCATCACTCGAGCTTCGATTCGGTATATAACTCGTAACCTTTAGATATCGTTTGGTGTTCGCTCCCCGGGTACCCATTTGGGAATTACCTGAATAAAATATTAATATTTTTGGTTGGTACACTGTGGTTATGTAGGTGCGCGTACGAGTGGTGGAGTTGATCCCGAGGAGGATCTTAGTTGATTTACGCGCTCAAGGTGAGTGACCCACCTTCAAAAATTATTTTGGGCAATTAATTATGTTTAATTGGTATTTAAATTGATATTTAAATTATGCTCGTGTGGTGTGATTTAATTATGGTTTTATTGTGGTTTAATTTATTTATTATGCATGAGCAAAGTGAATTTGGTAGTATTTGTACGTGGTTTTAAATTTGGTTTTTTGGGCATAATTGGGTTAAATATTTTACGAAAATATTTGTTTAAATTTTATAAATTATGCCCACAGTATTTTTATGGTTGCATTTCGTATTTTGAGAAAATTGTGGTTTGTTGTTATCAATGGTTCGTACCGGTTTATTAAATAAAAATATGTGGGATGGTAAGTGTGAGAATTTAATGTATTTCCCATGGTAATTTTGGAAAACGGTACGGTTGGTTATTAATGTTTATGTTTAGAAGCACTCATACAGTATTGGTGTTCTGGTGTATGGTGTATGGACACGTGGTAGCGTGCGGTTATTATGTGGTTTAGCGCGCGGTATTACTTCACCCGTGAGTTGCCATTGGACCGTGGGCAGGCAAGTTTGTTGATGT